>NC_041405.2:155592753-155892753 GCF_900747795.2 Erpetoichthys calabaricus
GCCCTCCTCACTCAAACGCCAGCCTCAGAGCGTATCTTACAATCACTTAGCTAGCGAACGAGAGAACTAATGAAAGGATTTAGATCGGGTTTCTTTCTAGAATTTGCTTGAACATTCCGGTTGATTTTTGCGACTTCTCTTGTTGCACTAAGAATCATAGTTCGATTGCAGGAGCGATATATTTGCGCAAATCCGAAAGAGACTGCGGACCAAGGGGACAGGGAAACGGGACGTCAAGAGTGGGGAGTCGGTCTACCTCTGTGTTTTGGAGCGTAACTTGCCTCCGCTTCACTGTCGATACCTTTTGGTTCATTGATTTTTAAAGTTTGTCCTGTTTCGCAGCCGAAAGAAGAAGAAGAACAGTCCTGTTTCACTACTAGGCAGGCGGAGCCATGGGGAACAGTTAGTCCTTCATATAGCATCTGTTCACATATCCGTCTCTTATGTAGTGTGTACATCACTGGCTATATAAAAATATCCACATACAGATTTTTGTATAGTGTTTTTTCTACCTTTCTTTTATATGGTGCATTCTTCTAATTATCTCTTGCACAATATCATTTCTCTTTCGTTCTCTCGATAAATATAGCACCTATTCTATTTATCTATGAATTTACTTACTCTTTATATAATGACATTTTGATGCCAGGTGTTAGAAGTGTATTTTCTATTCTATCTTTTTACTATATATAGTGCATTTTCTATTTATCTAATCTGAATATATATTTTTTTCTCTTTCCATCTACAGCAGGGGTGTCAAACTCCAGGCCTGGAGGGCCGCAGTGGATGCAGGTTTTCATTCAGACCCTTTTCCTAATCAGTGACCAGTTTTCACTGCTAATTAACTCCTTTTCCCCTCATCTTAACCAATTAACTGCCAAAATTTTTTTTCAGAATATTTTCGCTTTATTGTTATAGATTAACATCTGCTTAATAAGGAAAACATACATTTTGAATCTCGACATTTGTACTTTTTCCAAAATTTCAAAATTTTGGCCTTCCCCAAATGGGGATCATGACACATACTACCTAGTTTTGGTGCCATACTGGAAAACACTCAACATGTAGTCCAACATTACATTTGCAGCACTGTTTTCTTGCGTTAGTCTTACACACTGCACACTTCCTTTGTTTGCCCATTTCTGTGCGTTCAATGTAGTGACCAGTTCCAGAGGTTCTGATATCAACAGGAACACGACTCTTGGCTGGTTTGGAGAAGGATTTCCTCCCAGTTTAAAGTACAAGATCCCCAAATGGGGATCGTGTCAGTTAATGTTAATAACCCTGTTTTTAAGGATTCAGTTCTCTGAATTGACTCGTTTCTTCATGAAATGGCAGCCAAACAGAAATGAGACATGAAACGAGCCAACAGATGAGCAGCTAAACTGGGATTTCAAACTCCAACCAATTTCATTCCAACCAATCTATTAATGAGAAGCTGATTCTTGCTGTTAATTAAGCCCATTATTTAATTTTGTGGCCAGTTGCTGCTCTCATTCTGCCACAGCAGACATTTCCAAAACTGTTGATTTTCTGTTCGTCAAAATGTTTTGGTGACCCGAGAGATCAACCTTACCGAGACCTTCACTTTTCTTTATTTTCAGATACTGTGTGAACGGGCACAGGTGAGCAGGTCAAGTGGCGGCTCGTTGTGTCTCATTATTGTTTGGCTGCTAATTAAAAAAAAGAGACAACTAAGGGGCATGAGTCAAGTGAATTAAAACTAAAGCAAAAGAAGTTAATTAGCATTAAAAACTGGTCACTAATGAAGAAGATGGTTAGAATGAAAACCTGCAGCCACTGCGGCCCTCCAGGCCTGGAGTTCGACACCCGTGATCTACAGTATCATACCTACTTTTTTACGAGTACCTTTCGTATTTATCAAAGCCCGATGTAATCTGCTCACAGCAGTCACAAAACCGCTTCAGACAAGGGGTGTCACTATGAGGGGACTCTGCACCTTTCACAGCTAACTTCTCCAAGCAAAAGCAAAGGAAGCGACGGCGGCCCTGATAAATTCCTTGCATGTGTTATCCTGCACGGCCGCACTGATTGGGCTCTTTGAAGCTAATTCAACTCTTTGTTTACAGCAATTACCAGTCAATTTAAGAAGTACACAACATGGACATTTACATCTTAACTCCATCAGAGAAAGATGGAAATGACCTTCAAATCACAGGGTTTGAAACATCAGACGATTTTTTTTTTTTTTTATCATTCCTGACTTGATAAAGATCAGCTCGATGTTAGTTGGCATAAGTGTGCATTTGGGCATTTTTGTGCATGCAAGTATGCAAAGAAGAATGTGTGGCTCATTGTATACAACTGTTTTATCACAGCCGTGGACTGTTCCTGTGTGGATTTCCACACATCTTTGCAACTCTTTAAAAGAAGAATTGTGGCTTTAATGAGCGGGCCGGGGACTAAAGCACAAGACCGTTTACCTCCGTTCTGTGGGTTCAATCGCAGCCACGGACTTGCTTTGTGAACCTCAATCAAACAACACAACTATCAACATCCCAGTTGTAAAATGAATGAAAACAACTGCACACAACTCAATTTATTTTTATATAGAGCCCTTCACGGACAGCAATCTTAAGAGTGTCTGAACAGGTTTCAAGCCATAAAGCAATTGTAAGAATGATCGCTGTCTTGAATGGGACAATCGGTGTTACAGTCAGAAGCGGGTAATTAAAAAAAAACAAAAATCAGTTTGGAACTGTCCATCCTGTCATTCCATGTAAATTGCACTTTAGCGATATAGCAGGAAATCACTCAACGAAAGATTTTACAATACATTACAACCGAAGGCACTGCACAATAATTCAGAATTGAGAGAATTAACATATAATATTTATGATTAGTCACGGTACATGTCAAAGAGCAGTAACAGAATAATTTATAAATAATTCCTACCTCTTGCTCTGTGTGTACCTTCAGTGACTTTCCCCAGTACTCTCATATGTGTGAACGTCTCTGCAACGACGCTCCATCTCTCGACTTTGTTCACGTAAAGCCTGCTTCTCAGACTGTCATTATTTACAAGTCGCCTTTCACGCCTCCTGTCCCGTCTTACGCTGTCCATATTTAAAGTCAACTTTCTCAGTGTGCACCTTTACTCCTCTTCATGGGTCTCACACTCGCACTACTTCTCTCATCGCATCACCAAAGCCAAAACGGACCAATCGCACCAAATTCAAATGGGACAAACACATCAAAGCCAAAACGGGCCAATCGCACCAAATTCAAATGGGACAAACACATCAAAGCCAAAACGGGCCAATCGCACCAAATTCAAATGGGAGAAACACTTCAAAGCCAAACAGGCCAATCAGATTGCTCTGAGGAACTGAACACACAAATCTTAAAAGAGTTTTATGTACAAAAATAAATGCAGAGTGAAATGAACAGGGCATTGAATCGAGTGAATACCGTCAATAATACTGAATTTGAAACTTAACATTTTGGGTGTGCTAAACCAGCCTGGACACAAACAGGCACACACAGAATGTCCCGAGAAACACACACATTTTTATTTACAGTTTTTTGCACACAACACAGTGACAGTGCACCAAACACTCTTAATCAGTCCGTTTCTCCCGTCTGGACTTCTCCTGTCGCCTTTACTCCTCTCCTCCCAAGCTTTGCCTTCTTCCTCCCGACTCCGGCTCATCTACTCGAGGGAGGCTGCCTCTTTTATAGCCACCCGGATGTGCTCCAGGTACTCTTGGTCAGTCTTCCGGATGGCATTTCCAGGTGTGGCGGAAGTGCTGACATCCGGGGCTTTCCACTCCTCCTGGCACGCCCTTGTGGTGGCCATGCTTGGTTCCCGTGGCCCCCATAAAGACCAGGGCAGCTGCCCTCTCGTGGACCAGGGGAGGTATGGACCCTCTTCCGGTCCTTCCAGGCGTCCCCGGCTGGGCAAAACCCCCTGGCCGTCCACCACAGGGTCAAATGAAGCAAACAAACTGTGTAGAGAGACAGATTGGTGGCCTAATGCCTCAGTCCACGTCGACCTTAACAGATTTAGTTGTGTGTGTGTCTGTGTGTGCATTCATTTCTTGCTATTCACCATCATCATAGGTTTTTATTTTCTGGTGGTGCTCCATGCCACACTGTCTCCATTATAAAGCGCCAGTGTGGGCAAGATATATATATTTTTTTAATTTATAGAAAACCCTTACTTTTAGAACATAATTTCACCTGGCAAATTTACGAGGGCAATCCCAAAAGTAAGGTCTCCAAAGCAGTGAGGACGTAGAGAAACTGTTTGTACGGCTGTTGGCCACACTGTTGTGACTGGTGCTTCCTCCACTCCCAGACAAGCATGCGCGGCTTCGCTGGGATGCTCAATCTTGGCTTGGCAGCCCTTGAAAATGGAGCTCCCGTTGAACGCTACCGCCAAGTGCGAAGTTTGCGCAGTTACTCGATTTTTGAACACAAACCATTTGAAATTCATCGCCAATTGACGGAAGTGTATGGACAGTCGTGCATGGATGTCAAAAACGTTCGCAAGTGGTGTAGAGAGTTTACAGCGGGTCGTAATGAAATTCATGGTGAACAAAGGAGCGGGAGACCGTCAATTTCCGACGAGACAGTTCGCGAAGGTTGAGGAAAACATGCGTAAAGATCGGCGGATCACTCTGGATGCTCTCTGCATTTTGGTTCCTGAGGTTTCACGAAGCACCATCCACAGGATTTTAACGGAAAAGCTGCAATATCGGAAGGTGTGCGCAAGTTGGGTACCACGTATGCTGACAGAAGACCCACCCACCCTATAGTCCTGACTTGGCACCCAGTGACTACCACCTGTTCCCTAAGTTGAAAGAACATTTGTCCGGAAGGCGATTCTGCTTCGACGAAGAGGTGAAGATGAGGTTCAACGCTTTCTGAATTACATGGCGGCGAGCTGGTATGACATGGGCATTCTGAAACTACCACAGCGTCTACATAAATGCATCGACCGAAATGGCGATTACGTAGAAAAATAAATAATTCTTTAACCTTTAAAATGATGTAAATATTATAGAAAATAAACGGTTGTTTGTATTTCTAAAAAAATAGGAGACCTTACTTTTGGGATTGCCCTCATATAAATACCATGTTTGTGAAAAAACAGCTTTGACTTGAAAAATACCGAACTTATCCCCTAAGTAATTCCAACATTTTTTTTTGTCTGTATGGCCCGTCTGTTTTACAGAGAGAACTGGAGGCACACACTCCGTTTAATTTACCATTATGAGTGTTAATTTCTGGTCCTTCCGGTAAGCTTTTCCTCAAATACTTTTGTCATTGGCCATTTAGATGTCTGGGTGTGTGGCTATGAGCAGAACGACGGCACTCAATGTACAACATCTACTTACTATACCACAACATACTGAAATACAACACCAATCATTTCTCACCACGGTTTTAATTATTTCCTTCAAAATCAGGTCAGTTTCTAAACCACATAATCCAGACCATGGTTGCTGGAGTCTGTCCCAGCTAGCATAGGGTGCAAGGGCAAGTTTGGGTGTCAGTCTATCACCGAACAAACACACTCTAGGGCCAATTTTACATCGCCAATTCACCTGACCTCCATGTCTTTGGACAGTGGGAGGAAACATGGGCAGAACATGCAAACTCCATGCAGAGATGCAGATCCTGGTCTCCTTACTCTAGATCAGTGGTCCCCAACCTTTTTGACAGCAAGGACCACTTTATTAGATGCAAATTTTTCCACGGACCATGTGTGGGGTTTGGGGGTTTGCAGTTTTGTACACAATTTACATTACATTTCTATTATTATTAAGCAGTTCGCATACGTTTGCAACCTGAGATTTTTCTTCTTTTTTTGCATATAACAAAGACATATGCTTTGCATTTGCCATTCCAACAGATTGCACATCACAAACATTAACACTGCTATCTTTTTCTCGCGTCTGCCGTTTCTATAGGAGGGTGACAATGAGTTAAATTCCAATGGATGTTTTTCAAATGTTGACGAGCAATAAGCAAAACATATCACAGAAAACCGCAGAAAACAAAAACAGCAAAAAAAAAAAAAAACTACGAGGAAAATTCAAAGAAAGAGATTTTTTTTTTTTTTTAAACAATGTTTCTGTTTGGGGATCGTTGTGCAAACGTGCACAACCGAGCTGTGACCACAGATCTAACTGCTCTGTGGATGATTCATTCAAGCATTTCAAAGTCACTTTGTTGTAATGAAAGTATCTGTTGAATGTACTTCGCAGTAACGCGATTTCTATAGACTCGTGTCATATGGGGAAACTGTCAGGACCATAAAAATACTTTGTTGTAATACTCTCTCACCTCGGTCTCTCTCCTCTCTCTGTGCCCGCCAAGCGTTCTGAAAAGTCTGAGTGAGTCTCCGTTTCCGGCAGTTCTCTCGCGGCCCGGCTGTCAGACAGCTGCGGCCCGGTAGTGGGCAGCGGACCGGGGGTTGGGGACCCCTGCTCTAGACCAGGGGTAGGCAACGTCGGTCCTGGAGTGCCACAGTATGTGCAGGTTCCAACCCAGTTCCTTAATGAGAACTCAATTATTGCTGATGAAGCACATATTGCTTAAGTGACATTTTAATGGTTCATTTTAGTGGTCTCGCTTGTTAAGGTTCTCCAACCTTAATTGCTTATTTCAATCTTAAACTGCTGCATTCAGTGTTTTAATTGCTTCTTATTAGCAATAAGATGTAAAACAGGGGTAGGCAATGTCGGTCCTGGTGAGCCGCAGTGGCTACAGGTTTTCATTCAACCCAATTGCTTAATTAGAAACCAATCATTGCCAATCTCAGACCTTATTTAATTTTATGGCTTGTTAGTCTGTGCAATGTAAGGCTTTTATATCGTAGATTTTTTTCCTTTCCAAGGATATCATCCAAATGATTTGAAGCCTAAAACAGATCATTTTCAGTCTGTCACATTTTTCTATGAAGTGTTTTATTAAATCAAACCATGCATGATGAACACACACAGATGTAATTGGAAAAAAGCTAGCTGGAGAACTGCTGGCTGCTTTGTCTTTTACATCTTATTGCTAATAAGGAGCAATTAAAACACTGAATGCAGCAGTTTAAGATTGAAATAAGCAATTAAGGTTGGAGAACCTTAACAAGCGAGACCACTAAAATGAAGCATTAAAATGTCACTTAAGCAATATGAGCTTCATCAGCAATAGTTGAGTTCTCGTTAAGGAACTGGATTGGAACAAAAACCTGCACATACTGTGGCACTCCAGGACCGACGTTGCCTACCCCTGCTCTAGACCACCATGTAGTCCTTCAATGTAAAATTCACTATGTCATCTGGCCACTGTCATGTTTAATCATGGTGTTCATTTCTTTTCATGTTATAATACAGACGGATGACATGAAAGGGTTTCTTGACCTCCTGGTTATTATTACAGCCGCACGCACTGCAATGGCTACACAATGATTTCAGGGAATTTGATGGCTACATTAGAAAAATCAGTTTGTAAGGTTACTTCACACTACAAGAGAGAACCAAATGACATGACATACGATCTTCCAATCATAAGATGCAATTGGTCGTTTGCTTCCCTCTCATACTGCATTTGAAACAACAGATAAAGTCCAAATTTGGAAAAAAAAATAGCTGGCAACTGTAAATCGGGCTTAAAATTGTGCCAAAATTGTAATGTGTATACCTCACATTGGGCGACTAGAAATCACAACAGATAACAAAGTATGATGACTTTTAAGGATTGTTTCACATCCATAAAGTATTGCTAACTCACCCACATTCTAACTGCCAATAATGTTCTTGACAGAGCCAGTACTGTATGAAGGCTTTCTGGGAACAGCAAGTTCAGCCACAATCTCATCCTTTTTTTTTTTCCATTCTGTTATGGTAGGTAGATGATGAGACATCAGACAGACGAGCCTCTTCTTGTGTCAGGCAGACAGGGTTGACAGATACTGGAAATCTTTCCACCCCAATAAAGCTTAAAACCGCCCTAACAACGCCGTGGACCAACCCAATGAATGACGCTGTCGACTTGTCCCCCTTGCAGTTTGGCCGATGTTGGATTCTTTAGGTACACGGGTTTAGGTATCCACACGCTTCCTTTGAAAAACTACACAAAGTTTTCAACAATTGCTCGATGCGCCAATGCCGCTGTCAGCTCCAAAACAACCGCGTTCTTTACTCAGTGAAGCCGCAACACTGGCAGAGCCCTCATTGGTTGGCTGCTCGCGCCTACACAGATCCCGCCCTTAAGACGTGTCAGGAGAAGTTGTTGATTGGTTGGACTGAATGGCGGGGAACGTCCTAAGACA
The DNA here is from genome assembly GCF_900747795.2 of Erpetoichthys calabaricus. Lineage (NCBI taxonomy): Eukaryota > Metazoa > Chordata > Cladistia > Polypteriformes > Polypteridae > Erpetoichthys > Erpetoichthys calabaricus. Next base: position 155,601,050 of record NC_041405.2, read on the forward strand.
ACACGGACGGGAGTCACGGGAGCGCGCTGCGTCCGCGTCCATCTTGCTAAGACTGTGTTCATGTGACTGAAAGCATGGCTTTAATTTAATCAATAATTAAAGTCGTGGAGAATGTCTCTCCGTTTCAAGGTAGATTATTTTAAAATGTTCGTCAATTAGCTGTTTTTTTTTTTCAAAATTAAAAAAAAATGTGTACAGTGCTCTGTATTCGACGCAAAAAATTGCACTTTTCCTTGATGCGCTAAACTTCAGTCCACTGGATGCCGACTTTATTTTTGTGCGAACTGACATATAGATATGACGACAATACGAATGCATCTATTAAACAATTAACTACAGGCACATCGATGTCAATGCGTAATAAATAAATAAAGGAAGGAGGGCACCGTGCAATTTAGCCGGTCTCCATGATGTCTTCCCCACCTCCTGCAGTATGATGCTATATGGCGGTGTGCGCCCCTTCGACCATCACTCCGTCCCACTTGTTATACAAACCCTTCAGTGAAAACTTTGAGCTTTCCACTTTTTAAATTGCGACAATCTCCGAGTGTTGGAGTGGAGGGGTTGCCCCGTTTCCCAAACTCACATCCCGGCAGCTGCGCAGATGTTGCCAGGCAGCTTGTACGCCCGACGCCCGTCAAGTTAACAGCTGTTCGAAATGTAAACATAATCAGCGTCAGATTCAAAGAAGCAATTAGTTATTTTTTTTATTCTTTTTCTTTTCTGTGGCGTATTTTTAACGCGGTTCTTTTTGCAACTTTTTTTTACTTTTAATAACTTGGGAGACCTTTAAAGACCCGCTACATTCTAATGCAGCCGTTGACAATCAAAGCAAAGCCGTTCAAATGAAATAAAGTCGACGCAGTCGATAATTAACCACTGACTTTGGGGAAAAAAGGAAAACGATAAAAGAAAGAAAGAAAGAAAATAAAAGCAAATGATAAAAGATGCGCTAGCTAGAAATCCGCAGAAGAGAGCATCCGGCGGGGAGCGGAGGAAACCGAGCACGGGGGGCTTTCATTCTTCTCTCGCTTTGTTTTACACCAAAAGAGAATGAAAAGGGCGCAAGCCTCGGCTTTTTTTTCTCCAATGCACAACTGTTTAGCACAATTATCAGGGGTGTTAATCATTTAGCTGTTAAAAGAAAAGACGAAACGTGCATCTGAAGAACATCTTCACCCACGACACCTTCTTTCATTTACAGCGCCCTGACCGTCTTTCAAATCGTAACTGGAAATGTAAAAATCGTAGGCTGGAATGTGATTAGATGACACGATGTCCTTGAAAGTGCAATAAAACAGACGACAAAACAGTAATCGCCCTAGTAAGTATTTATTTTTTCATCATTTACTAGAAACTGATTGGTAACACTTTGGTAAGGACAGGACCTCCTTCATCGGGAAGGTGGACTAAGTAAAGGACATAAAACCAAGGTTTATAATCGGATACTACATACCGTGCTCTGAAAAAAGTATTTGATCCTTCCTGACATCCTTTTTACAGATCCTTGGCACTGGTTTTAAATCAAATTCTAATATTAAATACTATCTAATAAAATATTGAAAAATAACATAACTCAGGAACGGTGCAAAACCTTGTCTAAAACACTGTAGCACACGGATAGAAAGCCATAGTGTAACACACACATATAAAAGATACTATATAACTGGTAGGGCGGCACGGTGGCGCAGTGGGTAGCGCTGCTGCCTCGCAGTTGGGAGACCTGGGGACCCGGGTTCGCTTCCCGGGTCCTCCCTGCGTGGAGTTTGCATGTTCTCCCCGTGTCTGCGTGGGTTTCCTCCGGGCGCTCCGGTTTCCTCCCACAGTCCAAAGACATGCAGGTTAGGTGGATTGGCGTTTCTAAATTGGCCCTAGTGTGTGCTTGGTGTGTGGGTGTGTTTGTGTGTGTCCTGTGGTGGGTTGGCACCCTGCCCAGGATTGGTTCCCTGCCTTGTGCCCTGTGTTGGCTGGGATTGGCTCCAGCAGACCCCCGTGACCCTGTGTTCGGATTCAGCGGGTTGGAAAATGGATGGATGGATGGATATAACTGGTACTATATAATTATAAGGCACCATATAATTAGTAGAAAAGGTACTGTTAATAATAGGTATACAAGGCACCAAACAATACGTGTGAAATAAGGTATGAAGAAATAAATAAGAAAGGCACATACCTCTATATATCAAACACATTATACTGTATAATTGACAGATATGGAAGCACAATATAAAATAAGATATTAAAAGTAGTTTTCCTGTCAATCTAAGTATAAAAACAATATATATTAATTAGATATAATAGGCATATGCAATAAACACATAACTTATATTTCAAACAAATTATATAACTGAATGTCACGAAAGACAATATATAGATACAAAAGGTAATATGTACCCTCTGGGGACAATTAAAGTTCTCTTTATCCATCTATCTAATAACTATAAAAATACTATATACTAATAACTATGCAGTAGAAATATAAATTATATTTCAAATGCATTATATAACTGACTGAATTGAAAGACGGTACAGTATATAATAAATAGATAGGAAGATGCTATGTAATAAGTATAAACATAATATAGATAAATATGAAAGACTCTAAATAACATATATATGAAAGGTAATATACAATAGATGTGAAATAAGCTATAAAGAAATTGACATGAAAGACCCTATATAATAATAATAATAATTCTTTGCATTAATATAGCACTTTTCTCACTACTCAAAGCTCTTAGCAATTACAGATTAAGGGCCTTGTTCAAGGGCCCAACAGAGCAGAGTCCCTTTTTGGCATTTTACGGGATTCGAACCAGCAACCTTCTGATTGCCAGTGCAGATTGCTAGCCTCAGAACCACCACTCCGAGACATATCAATCAAATGCATTTTATAACTGACATATATGAAAGACAGTATATACATAGAAGATAGATAGTTAGGAAAGGCACTATATAATTGATATTTACAGGAAATGCACTATATAATACCTATAAAAGAGACTGTTATTGATACATAAATATGAAAGGCACTATATTATAGACAGAAAGAAAGGAAAAGTACTATATAATACAAAAGGAATTATACTATCGATAAATAGGAAAGGCACTAAATAATAAATGTAAAAGGCACTAAATCAAGTAGACTGATAAATCAGAAAGTCACTATGTAATTGATAGTTTGATAGGAAAGGCACCATGTAACAAATTAAAAGGAAATAATATTATAGAGACATAAATATGAAAGGTAATATTTATTAGATATATATGAAAGGCACTAAATAATGTGAAAATATAAAATATATAACTATAAACTATAGATGTGAAATAAGACATGGATAAATAGCTATGAAAGGGGATTATATAATGATAGATACATATAAGATGCATTATATAGTACAATGATATAAAAGAAAGTATATGATAGATACTATATAATAGATATTAAAGTCATGTATGCAATGTACATGAAATAAGATATGAATAAATAGATGTGAAGTGCACTATATAATCAGAAATACTGTATATCAAATGCCTTATATAATAGATTGATGTGAAAGAAGTTATATGATAAATGAAGAGACCACATAATAGATAGATAAAAAGCTGGGAAAGGAACAATAATAAATACAAAAGGCATTATATTACAGATATTGAAAGGAACGGCGCTATATAATAAATACAAAAGGCATTAGATGATAGCTGATATCCAGAAGGTTGCCGGTTCGAATCCCCGTCACTGCCAAAAAAGATCCTACTCTGCTGGGCCCTTGAGCAAGACCCTAAACCTGTAATTGCTCCAGGGGTGCTGTACAATGGCTGACCCTGTGCTCTGACCCCAAGGGGTATGCGAAAACTACCAAATTCCTAATACAAGAAATTGTATAAGGCGAAATATAGAACAAAAAAAATGTGGTCTCAAGACTCAATTCAATTTTTCAAATTGCTGTCACATGAATTAAAGTGAGAGAACCCTGATGGCCGTTTCACTCTCCTAAACTTCATTTCATGTACAGCAGCTATATGACGCTGTGTTTACTCATGTTGTTTGTTATTAGCCATATAAATGCACACATGGATTACATACGTAGCTATAAGCATGTATACCGGAGTGCCTTCCATTGTGTTTATCATTCCACAGTCATGGCAACGTTGCCTGTGCTCAGCGCACCAGGAGGTTTTAGGGCGGGGAAGCTGCCCACCAGGGCAGAAGCCACAGTTGCGCGGTCAGGCCTGGTGGGGTCGCTGTCCTGGCGGCCGACTCCTGCTTTGTTCTATGAGTTTTATTTGCTTGTTTCCACTTCCAGTGTTTCTATCTCCATTGTCCCTCCTTTTAGAAAACCCTGGGCTTTTCCAGCCACCTGCTTTTCTAATGTGTTTCCACTCTCCTGGCCAGCCTTAGGTTTAATTTCAACACCTTGTCATCTACGTTAGATGAAAACAAGCTTGGGTGGCACAGGACGGCCTTCAAACCCTGTGGGTTTCCGAGGAGGACATTGAGCCTCGGACTGTACAGACAAAGGCGCTGATCTCACCAAAATATTTGAGACCACTTCACCTTCTGCTAGCTACTCAGGTGTTAAACTGTCTGAAGGTATTTCAAACTGGAACGACCTGCGGTGTTTGCAAACTGCCGAGGACGAGCCCTCCTGAATTGCAGTAATGATCCTAATAATGTTACCAGGGCCCTGTGATTACGGCGCTCACTTCCTCTTCCATATTAATGCTTTGATCGCGTGCGCTCTGCTCGCCTCAGCTGGCTTTCCCCGTAAATCCTAGTATTTGTCTTAATAGCGGTTTTCATCAAGGTACAATCTTTCTATTACATTAACTGTGCAGCTGAAAAATAAGAACAAAAGAGAGAGAGGAGCGTAATCTTTAAATCACAATTTCTCCCTGATTGTGAGGCTGGCTCTCTTTCCCCGGAGTCCGTATCAGTTTTAATCAGGATTATCTGCCGCTTGTTGAGAGATAGATCGCTTTCCTTTCAATTATGTTTACCGCTACAGTGCCCGGCGGCCTCACTTGTGACTTGCAAGCGGTGCTAGTGCCCTGGCAGCATGTCCCCAAATCCACCCATGTGCCTGTTTCAAGCTTGGCACACTTGGGGGTGGTGTGGTTGTCGCTCAAGTGGTCCGCTCCATTCAATTATTAGGCTCCGTGAATTCGGCTCTGTCACGTATGACCACAGTGCAGGCTGTGACGTTCTAAAATATCCTTTAGAATTCCTCACATTTGAGCAAAACTCACTTCTGCTGTTGAAATCCATCGGGTGCCATTCTAGTTTTCATTTATATACATTGTTGCTAATCACGCATTCACTATGAAACAAATTCTACTAAAGGACACCAATTCATAGAAACCCTACTCACTATGAACACGTTTATTTCTATCAAAGTACACTTTCTTAAGATTGAATGTACATTTTTATGAGCATAAAGACATCAACATTCATTGCCTTTATTATTGCGTATTTATGTCATCGTATCCATGAGAGTTTAATTCAAGTCAATTCAGTTCACTTATTTTCTGTGAAGGGTTGCACTGCAACAATGCTACAGGTAAAATACAAATTACAAAATGGCATCCCCCAGGGAAATCCACCCACCTCATTTGGTGTTCACTGGTTTAGCAACAAAATTATTTTCTACTATACAGAGATTTAAAATGAGCAAATAAAATAGACAGTTAAAGGGGAAAGGCGCAATAAAGCGTTTAGACACAAAGTAAATAAAAGAGAGAAGGAAAAAAGCACAAAACAGATGGAAAAGGCACTATATAATAGGGAGATAGACAAAAACCAATATACTGTAGAAGGACATGCAGATAGTAAAGGCTGAATATAATAAGAGTGAGATATATTCTGATAGGCACTATAAAATAGAGGGATATACAGGTAGATGAAATAATCACCATACAATAGAGGAATATATACTGTACAGATAGACAGAAAAGGGTTTATATAAAAGAGGTAGATAGAAAAAGATCTATAGAATACAGGGATACAGATAGATGAAATACCCACCGAACAATAGACGAATATATACTGTACAGATAGAAAGAAAAAGCTCCGTAGAATACAGGGATACAGATAGATGAAATATGCACCATACAATAGAAAGATGTACAGATTGATAGAAAAGACTCAATAGAGACATATATACAGATACAAAGAAAAAGCACTTTACAATAGAGGGATATATACAGAAAGTCAGAAAAGGCTCTATATCACAGAGAAAGATATATCCAAATAGATAGAAAAGGCACTATATAATAGATATAATGATAAAGCCAGGGTCAAAATGATAAGGATACTATATAATTGACAGATATCCAGATTCATTGATAGAAAAGAAAAATACCATGTGATATACTGATGGAAAAAACACTAATAGATCAATAAAGGCACTATATAATAAAAACTGTGTAATAGATTCACAGAAAATACAGAACATGCCATATAAATAAATATGAAAAGCACTATAAACAAAACAGATAGATATAAATGAAATACACTATATAATTGACAGATATATAGAAACATCTATACATGAGAAAGATATTATAACATAGAAAGATAGATATAAATACATTATGTAATTAGGGCGCAGTGGTAGCGCTGCTGCCTCACAGTTAGGAGACCCGGGTTCGCTTCCCGGGTCCTCCCTGCGTGGAGTTTCCCTGTTCTCTCTGGTTTCCTCCCACAGTCCAAAGACATGCATGTTAGGTGCAGTGGCGAACCTAAATTGTCCCTAGTGTGTGCTTGGTGTGTGGTGGGTGTGCTGGTGCCCTGCCTGGGGATTTGTTCATGCCTTGCACCCTGTGCTGGCTAGAATAGGTTCCAGCAGACCCCTGTGTCTCCTTTCCTGGGACTGTCTGTATACTTACAGGTTTAAAGTTCTGAGTCCAAGCTGAGCCCTCCGCCACCCACCCTGCCCGCCCTGTTCTTATCTCTGCCTTCAGGTTACTTTAATTCCACTGGGCAATGGCTTCTGGGCTTTTCTGCTCCTCCCAATCCTGCTTTTCCCTCAGGATATGCATTTTTTTCCCTTTGCTTATCTCAGATTACTTGCAATTATAACCATCCATCAATTTCCAGAGAATTAAACCCTACATCCCCCATATCTCAATCCACACCAGATGATCCCCAGCAAGCAGATGTCCAGTGATTTACTGACTAACACAAAAGAATTCAACAAAAAGACCCTCCCCCACTGCCACCAACACACCCCTTATCACCCCAAGGCAACAAGAGCAGGACCGTCCTGTTTAAACAGCAAAAGCCAGCAGCACGTCCTCCATGGACCTACAGGCTGCCAGCTTCTGTCCGAGGGCGACGAGGACCCTTCTGTAACACTGCAGCGGACCTCTTTGTGGTGAGCATTCTCACCACTTCACACGTCGAATGAGTATATTCATGAATGAAGCAATCACTTGAATATTTCATAAGGTACAGTGGTACCTCTGGTCACGACCGCAATTCGTTTCAAAACTCTGGATGCGACCCGAACGTAATTTCCCCATAAGATTGTATGTAAATAGTAATAATAATAATTCTTTGCAATACAATTAATCCGTTCCAGACCGTACGAACTGTATGTAAATATATATTTTTTTAAGCACAAAAATAGTTAATTATACCATAGAATGCACATTTTAATAGTAAACTAAATGTAAAAACCTTGAATAACAGAGAACACTCACATTGTAAGAGTTGGCGCTAGACCCTTACGAACCGCTCGCTGTAAACACTTTTTTTATGAGTTTTAAGCACAGGGGAAAAACATTAAATGCCACTTCTTTTGCGAAACTTTTCAAACCATCCTCTACTGGCTTTAAATTCCTCACCTTTGCCACTCGAAGAAGGATTTGTTTTCAGCAAATGAATAATCCTGGCTTTCTCGCATGTGATCGCCTCGCTTACGCTCTCCCCTGCAAGTTGCTTCTCGTTCAGCCGCACTAGCAACAGTTTTTCCACCTCTTCCAGCACTTGAGGCCTCTGCTTGGTTAACACTGTAACTCCTTTTGCAACATCAGCTGCTTTGTTAGGCCCTGTATACGCAAACAAAAGAAAATGGGAAACGGAGAATGGGAAATCATTGGCGCGTATGAACGCGTGTAGGGAAACTGGCCGCCAGTGTCTTTGTTCGCCGCCAGAGCGTGTGGTCGTGAACAGATGCAAAATTTTGGCAAATTTTTGGTTCGTAACCCGATTTGTATGTGTTCGGAAACGTTCGTGACCAGAGGTTCTACTGTATGTGGTACCACACTAGGATGAGAGGGGGTGCTGTTGCAAACCATCTTATCTCCTTTTACACCTCACAGCCTCAGGAAACCACACTTTGAGGGTGAAGGAGCCAAAGAAGCTCCACCTCTTCCGGTATAAAAGGGCGACGTTCCCGGTAAGTGGTGTCTCATTTGGACCTGAACTACGCTAGACAGAAAGTCTTTAAGAATGCCACTAGAGAAGTTTAGAAGGCATCAAGCCAGCAACTGTAGTGGCATCAAGCATGTATTTTTTTGTTCAAATTAAACAGGGTTTTGCCCGGTTGGCATTGCAACTATTTCTGGACTCATCCTGCTTCATCACTCACCTTACTATATATACATACCAGTAAACCCCCGATTCTCGAAAGAATCGCAAATCCAAGAATGGCAATCACTTTCTGTTCCCTTCGATCTTTGGAGGGATGAAAAATCATGGAGGGTGGGTGCGTCCTGGGAAAGTTTTCATTTAATTAAATAAATATATTTGTACTAAAGCTGTTTCTTTTTGGAGCCGTGACTCCTTTGGTTCTGGTGTTTCAGAAACACGTTGTAGGCGCCTTCGTTCATTGTTTTTATCCATGCGGTCTCATTTTTGTTTTTCTATGGCTGTGTCGTTAGCTAGAAGTCGTTTGCTGACGACGGCACATTCGCGTGCTGAAGTGATCGTGGCGGCGGATCCGGCCTTGGAGATCTACATTACTAAACAAAGGTTGTATATGCGGTGGTGCGCGCGTTCGCGTTCGGGCGGCGGTTGTATTGTGCACGGCTTGCTTCTGGCCCCTGGCATCCGTGCATATATTCAACCTGGCATGTAAGCTTTACCTCAAGTTTAGTTTACAGGTTGTGTTGTGTTGTTTGGGCGCCACCTACTGACCCTGGGAAGCCTCTGGGTTTGACTCTGGGGCGCTGAGACGTTGTGCACGTGCGCTTTCGGCACGGCTTGCTTCTGCCATCTGGCATCCGTGCATATATACAACCTGACATGTAAGCTTTACCTCAAGTTTAGTTTACAGGTTGTGTTGTGTTGTTTGGGTGCCAACTACTGACTCTGGGAAGCCTCTGGGTTTGACTCTGGGGCGTTGAGGCACTGTGCGCGTGCACTTTCGGCATGGCCTGCTTCTGCCATCCGTGCATATATACAACCTTCGTTTAGTAATGTAGATATACACACACACATATTATATGTTTTATATCTGTCTATCTATATATGCAGTGCTCATGGAGAATGTGCAGCGGACGGGCCCCCAGAACTGTGAAGCTGTAGCATTACAACACCAGATCATCCACATATTGTACAAATACAAATCCAAAAGACACTCCCTAATTGTGTGTACACATGCGTAACAGACATGCAGTTATACATAGATATAAAATTGCTGACTCCTTCTAACACACTCCTAAGTATACACATCCATACAACGTATGGTGAAGATAGATGTATTTATTAAAGTGACCTTTACTGAGCAAATGACCTACTTCTGCATTCTGCACTCACAAATAATCAGTCAAAGACAAGAAGGCTGCTGGAAATGTCACGAGCGCCACAAGAGCAGCTCCAGCGACAGAGCCCACCCCATAAAAGTGGGCATTGACTCGCCGGCGATGTCAAAGGATGACAGGGCATCCACTACACTTTATTCCAGGATCCTGAACGTTGCATGTGTGTGCAAATATCCCCTGGACCTGCTCCATGACCTGCAGACTCACCAGTCTGTTAGTCTGATATGTCACAGTGAAGCTACCAGACAGTAGTGGCCTTGAAATCAGCAGGGCCTGGCAGACACACACATGACCATAGAACTCAAAGATACATTTTGAAGTCAAACCAGCGATTCATCCTGCACTTTCAGAATTTCAGAATCACATGGGAGACAAAAGACCAACTGGGTCAGAGTCACCTTGGAATTCAGTAATGGCAGTCTTGACTTACTGCGATTGACCTCCCTTACACTCTTCTAACCCACTAGGGACTGTTCACTCGGCATAGGCAATGCCTGAAACGGCAGCCCCATGTTATGTCTGCAATGGCGTGTACCTCCTGGTAATTTACATGATAAGGCTAGCTTAAGCACAGCCAGCTGGTGCCATGAGCTACTGTATATGAACATTAATCCAAGGATTGTCTCTTTTTCAAATTCTCAGACAAAGAATCTGCCAATGACATATGTGCACCTGAAAACCTTTCCCATTTTTATAATGAAAGCTCCTACATGTAACAAGGAGCACCTTGTTAGGTGGGTCATCCTGGTTACATTGTGTAGTTTTACGTCAATGCTGAACTCTTAATCCAGCCTGGCTCAGTGCTTCAGTGCACCAGGACATCATACTCAGGGTGGGGAGATGAAGATATGAGAGGACCTGATTTTTTCCAGGAGGGGAACTGAGCTTTTTATAAAAAAAAAAAAAAAAAAGTTCAATCAATACAGTGTGGCAAGCGGCTGGGGGTGGCAACCAGCCAGGATGCCAGGAAGGACTGGAGGAGGGATTACGCCTCCTCCAGACTACGAGGGAGCGACCGCCCTGGTGGCTTTGGGGACCACGGGAACTAAGCTTGGAAGCTCAACCCTACAGGGGCCCATAGTCACCACCAGGGGGCGCACCGATGCCTGAGGAGCCCTGGTCCTCTGCGCTTCTGCCACACCCGAAGACGGCCAGGTACACCTGGAGTGCTTCCGGGTGTTAGAACATTAGAACACTCTAGACGAGAACAGGCCATTCAGCCCAACAAAGCTCGCCAGTACTATCCACTTATTTCTTCCAAGAAAACATCAAGTCGAGTTTTGAAAGACCCTAACGTCTTACTGTCTACCACACTACTTGGTAGCTTATTCCAAGTTTCTATTGTTCTTTGTGTAAAGAAAAACTTCCTAATGTTTGTGCGAAATTTCCCCTTAACAAGTTTCCAACTGTGTCCCTGTGTTCTTGATGAACTCATTTTAAAATAACAGTCTCGATCCACTGCACTAATTCCCTTCATAATTTTAAACACTTCAATCATGTCACCTCTTAATCTTCTTTTGCTTAAACTGTATCTTTCCTCATAATTCAACCCCTGTAGCCCTGAATCAGCCTAGTTGCTCTTCTCTGGACCTTTTCTAGTGCTGCTGTGTCCTTTTTGTAGCCTGGAGACCAAAACTGCACACAGTACTCAAGATGAGGCCTCACCAGTGCATTATAAAGGTTGAGCAGAACCTCCTGTGACTTGTACTCCACACATCGTGCTATATATCCTAACATTCTGTTAGCCTTCTTAATGGCTTCTGAACACTGTCGGGAAATCGATAGCTTAGAGTCCACTATGACTCCTAAATCCTTCTCATAAGGTGTACTCTCGGGTGCGCAGCCCGTACTTCCGCCACACTAGGGAGTGCTGGTGGAAGATTATCGGGAGGCACCTGGAGCACATCCGGGTGATTATAAAAGGGGCCACCTCCCTCCATTCGATGGCTGGAGTCGGGAGGACGAGAGGCGAAGTCTGGGAGGAGAGGAGTGGAGGCGGACCAGAGAAAGAGAGGCATTGTGAGGCCTGGACTTTGGGGGAGTTTTGGGGGTTGTGTGGCACTTGTAAATAATAATAATGTATAATAAACATGTGTTGGGTGAACCATCTGTGTCCGCCTGTCTGTGTCCGGGCCAGTTACCACAACAGATATATTATACTAACAACCCAAACACACACACACACCACCACTATAAATACATCCATCCATCCATTATCCAACCCACAGGGTCACGGGGGTCTGCTGGAGCCAATCCCAGCCACCACAGGGCACAAGGCAGGAAACAAACCCCGGGCAGGGCGCCAGCCCACCGCAGGGCACACATACACACCCACACACCAAGCACATACATTAGGGACAATTTAGAATCGCCAATCCACCTAACCTACATGTCTTTGAACTGTGGGAGGAAACCCACGCAGACACGGGGAGAACATGCAAACTCCACGCAGGGAGGACCCGGGAAGCAAACCCAGGTCACCTAACAGCGAGGCAGCAGCGCTACCCACTGCGCCACCGTACCGCCCACCATAAATACACACACAGAATTACAAAAAAAAGAAGAAAACATCTGACTTGGCTATTGATGAGTGAGCCGTCACAGTCAGGCATTATACAGTAAAAGTGAACAGCCATAGGTATGAATGAGGGTGATTCAAAAAGATTATTACGATTTCGAAATGATTGATTTCACTTGTAAATCATTACAGGAGGGCGGCACGGTGGCGCAGTGGGTAGCACTGCTGCCTCGCAGTTGGGAGATCTGGGGACCTGGGTTCGCTTCCCGGGTCCTCCCCGCGTGGAGTTTGCATGTTCTCCCCGTGTCTGCGTGGGTTTCCTCCGGGTGCTCCAGTTTCCTCCCACAGTCCAAAGACATGCAGGTTAGGTGGATTGGCGATTCTAAATTGGCCCTAGTGTGTGCTTGGTGTGTGGGTGTGCTTGTGTGTGTCCTGCGGTGGGTTGGCACCCTGCCCAGGATTGTTTCCTGCCTTGTGCCCTGTGTTGGCTGGGATTGGCTCCGGCTGACCCCCGTGACCCTGTGTTCGGATTCAGCGGGTTGGAAAATGGATGGATGGATGGATCATTACAGGACAATGCAGTAAATTGTAAATGGTTTAGGTGAGCATAAAGTTCATGATATAATTTTACAAGTGGTCGATATGACCACCTCCAGCTGTACAGACAACATCGATGCGTCAGTCCAATTCATCCCCTACTCGACTGAGGATGTCGGGTGTTGCTGTACTCGCGGCTCTTTCGATGCGATTTTCGGAGATCATCCAGTGTTGTTGGGAGTGGTGGCACATAAACATGCAGAATCCTCCCACAAAAAAATAAATGGTCACACGGCATGAGATCTGGTGATCTTGGGGGCCAGAAGTGGAGTGCCAAATCGTGGGCTCCTCCAGCGATGAGGGAGCTTGTTGTTGAGAGATGCTCGAACTTCCCGATGCCAATGAGGAGGCGCTTCATCCTCTGGTGACAGTCAGACCCCCTCTTTCAATTGGTATGTGATTGGTTCCTAGGCGCCTCCTAGGTTGTGTTAAAATTATGAATCACCCTGTATGGTATGTAGTTAATAATAATAATTCTTTATTTATTTGTCACATAAATAGTTATACAGAACAACACGCAATGAAATGCATCTTTTTCGCATACCCCTTGGGGTCAGACATTGTACAGCACCCCTGGAGCAATTGAAAGTTAAGGGCCCAGCAGTGCTCAAGGACCCAGCAGAGTAGGATCTCTTTTGGCAGTGACGGGGATTCGAACCGGCAACCTTCGGGATGCCAGCGCAGATCCTTAGCCTCAGAGCCACCACTCCACTCTGCTACCGCTAACTGTGATGTCTTCCTTTTCCTTCACGGTACTTGAGGAACCGCCCAGTGAGGGTAACTGACTCCGCCACCTCCAGTCTCATGGGCATAAAACTACAACCACCCAGAAGGTGGCGTCACTTCACAACCAGGTGACTATAGAGATAGGAGTTCCTACAGACATACAAGACAATACCACTACTACATGGAATTGAAGAGCTGGTGGAAGAAACTGGCACTCCTGGGCAGCAACATCTTCTTAACGAAATGCAAAAAGGAAAATCATATCCCGAAAGGCATCATGATAAGGATTCCAACCATACATCTGAGACAGGGGTCCCCAACTCTGGTCCTAGAGGGCCCCAGTGGTTGCAGGTTTTCATTCTAATCCTTTTCTTAATTAGTGGCCTGCTTTTGCTGCTAATTAACTTCTTTTGAATTCATTTTAATTAACTTGTTTTTTTACGATTTGTTCCCCTGAATTGCTTCATTTGTTTCCTTAAATGGCACCCAAACAGAAATGTAATGTGAAGTGAGTGAGCCAACTGAAGATCAAGTAAGTCAGGGCCTCAAACTCCAACCAGCTGCTCAATGAGGCGCCGAGTCTTGTTAATTAAACCCGTTCTTTAATTCCATGGCTTGTTGCTGCTCTCATTGTGCAACAGCAGACATTTCCAAAACTGTTGATTTTCTCTTTTCTAAGAGCAGCACTGTTCAAATGTTTTGTGGACCTGAGCAGATCAACATTCTTGAGACTTTCATATTTCTTTATTTTCAGGTATTGTATGATGGTCACGTTTTGGCTCATTTTGTATCTCATTGTTTTTTGGCTGCTAATTAAGGAAAAGTAAAACATTCAGGGTCTGAGTCTTTAACAGCAAGTTAATTCTGAAGGAGAGCGCCCTGCCCGGGATTCGTTCCTGCCTTGCGCCCTGTGTTGGCTGGGATTGGCTCCAACAGACCCCGTGACAGGATATAACGGGTTGGAAAATGACTGAGAGACTCTGAAGCCATCAACCTCAAAGCACGTCAGTGGTGGCTTTAAGTTTGAAAGAGCAAGGGGAAAGGGGAAAGGGGAACCGTCCCAAGTCATTATACGATATTATTTTGTCTGCGTAACAACACATTGGAAACATCAAAGAACCACCCCTCACGAGTGGCGTAGTTCGCGTTCGCGCCACTCGGGGCGGGGCTTCAATTTGCCACCCTCCAACGTATCTGAATATGTTAACCTATTTAAATAGAAAATTAAAATGACGTATAGAGAAAAATTAAGATACATTTTGCATAGATTTATTTATATACAGAGAAAAAGCAATATTTTTTCACATAATTATTTATAAGCATCAACTAGACAAGAATATAGTATAGACGCACTGATAAGCCGTGTTCCGATTATTAGTTTAATATAATTACGCTGCGAAAACCAGAACCGGTGTGGTGTACAAGTGATAGGTGGGGATGAGCAAGAACGCATTCGGATTGTTAACGAAACGAAATTATACATTGTGAATTAGTTGTTTATCTTTGTAGAAATTATTATAGGTTTTATGTTTCTGTTTATTTTTGTTATTGCCTCATAAATTTCAACTACCGTGTCTGATGCCGACACATTAGGACCGTCTGAAAATGATTTTTGAAGCATTTGTGGATGAAAATCAGAGAATTTGACTTTTTTTCCATTCATGAGTAATATTTTTCCGAACCCTGCTGCTTACACGTGAAGTGTTCTGAGCCTTTTGGCCAATAATGTCGCCCCCAAAAAATGTGCCGCCCGGGGCGGACCGCCCCTCACACACACACACACACACACGTTCTTTGATATGGAAGTTCAAGCTCATCCATACAATATACTTATAGCAATTACCATCGAGACTACCTTCTCCTAAGGGCAACAAAAACACCGGAGCCCTCCGTGGAGTCATCTCCATGAAAAAAAATAAAAGTTACCGACAATTTTCTTCTTTTCATGAAATCGGTTCACTTGAGAGCCGAATTGATCCAAAGCACGGAAGAAGGAATGATTGGACAGGCCGGCGCATGACGACAGCAACAGGTGCTTTTTTATGTGAGCTTATCTAAAAAAAAAAAATAAAACAGTAAAAAAAATTATCTCTTCATTTTCTGGTTTCGTTGAGCTCCTCTCATTCTACAAGTTATTGAATCCTTTAATCCGTCTTTTTTTTTTCGAGAAATAATATAAGGGAAGAAAATGAACACAAAGCCAGCTCTGCCAAACGTTCGTTACCCTTGATGAAAAAGAAAAGCCCGAGGAGTTTTTTTTTTTTTTTTTTTTTTAGTAATTTCTAATGATTGCACGGAGTCGCGGCTCTCACAATTAATTTAGCAGCAGGTTTGCGCCTGGGTTGGCACGTTTAGCGGCAGCGCAGAGATCAAAGGACAGAGGCACCTTTGAAGAAGAAGGCAATTTAAATGAGAGAAAAAATTTTTTTTAGCACCTCTGGTATGCTGAGGGTCTATCGACCCCTTTCCTGGCGTAGCACTGGTTTAAAAAAACTTTTTTAAAAAACGCACTGCCAAAAATTTCCTTCGTTTTATGCTTTATCTCAGAGTACAACGGAATGTAATTGAATTCACTACAAAATTAAATCATTCACCTAAAAAAACAAGGGGGAGGAAAAAGGAAAAAAAAACTTCAGAAATGTACAAAGCCAGTCACTGAATTTGTTTTGATGGAAAAGAAATGCAATTACTAATGATTTTTTTTCTTTAATTTAACTTTGTGACTTCTTCTTCTTTTTTTTTTTTAATTCGTGCCTCCACTGAACCTAATTTCATCACCAGAATTGCCTTTTTGAAAATCAATCGTTTTTAAACAACGCCTTCCACGCAGCCCGCCTCCAGAAAACTCACTGCAGATTACGCAAGTAATTGGCATCCGAAAATAAATAAGATATGCAAATTGACACGCGCACATCTATCAAAAGAACGAACGTGCGACTTCGAGCGCGTCACAAGATGGGAGTAAAAAACCATCGACAGGTCGGCGAGGGTGTGAGGATCAAAATAACATCTTTGGGAAAACGAAAGTGCTCTCGAAAACCACCCCTCGCCAGGCTTAAAGAGCGATCAGTGAACAGAACACCAAGAAGTGAAATTAAGTGAATTCTTACAAAGCGCCTTGAATGATGGGATTTCAAAACAATAAAATTCAAACTTGTCACCTTTATCCATTATGGCTTACAACATTTGAGATACACCTGGTTACATTTCTTTTTTAGATTTGCCAGTTGAAGCGACTTACTCCTGGGTCACACCACGTCAGTTAGCAGGGTTTGAACCCGCCACCTCAGGGGTCAAAGTCCCAAGCCTTAACCACTAGTGTGTTGTGGCTGGGGGGCACAGGGAAGACATGCCCTCCAGCTGAAGAAAATAAACAGTTTATTTATTTTTATACGTGCCTCCCGTGTCCAATCTGTGTCAGGTCCGGCGCTTATATATACACAATATATAGAGAGGTAAGGCGAGTGATGAAGAAGGATGAGTCCAGAAATGGTTGTGGTGCCAACTGGGCAAAACCCCATTTAATTTGAACAAAACACATGCTTGATGCCCCTACAGTTGTATTATTTCTAAACGTGTGTGATGACTATACGTTAAGGATCTTTACAAGACCCGTGCATGTAGCGTGTAGGGCGCTATATTCAGAGGCGTAGCTGGGGTTTTCAGTGCCCGGGGACAACTGAAGATTTTGTGCCCCCTCCTGTGTGCCAAAATGCAATGGCGAATATCAATTCGGTACCCCCTGGATGTTGCGCCCAGGGACAGATGTCCCCCCTTTGCCTCCCCCTAGCTACGCCGCTGGCTATATTGGGGTGTTCTTGCTTGCTCGCTCTCTCTCTGCACCCCTTTCTCTTGCTACAGGTGTCCTTCCCTCGGTGCCAGAATGGCTCCCTTCATACTCCATTACAGTGTAACGTAATGTCAGTTGCCCCCTTGACCCTTCCATTCCCATATGTCTGTCTCCTGGGCTACATTCTTTGTATGGAAGTGTGCTAAATAAATAAACATAAATGAATGTTGCGGGCGGCACGGTGGCGCAGTGGGTAGCGCTGCTGCCTCGCAGTTGGGAGACCAGGGGACCTGAGTTCGCTTCCCGGGTCCTCCCTGCGTGGAGTTTGCATGTTCTCCCCGTGTCTGCGTGGGTTTCCTCCCACAGTCCAAAGACATGCAGGTTAGGTGGATTGGCGATTCTAAATTGGCCCTAGTGTGTGCTTGGTGTGTGGGTGTGTTTGTGTGTGTCCTGCGGTGGGTTGGCACCCTGCCCAGGATTGGTTCCTGCCTTGTGCCCTGTGTTGGCTGGGATTGGCTCCAGCAGACCCCTGTGACCCTGTGTTCAGATTCAGCGGGTTGGAAAATGGATGGATGGATGGATGAATGTTGCTGTTGTCCTCTCCCGTCTCCGACCCTTTCAGCTATTTGGAGGGGCGTATTTCCGGTGCCTAATCTATTGCATTTCCGAGTCAGGCAGAACCACAGTGGTCCTTGTGTCATCAAAATCTGAGAGCTCTCCCTGGGGGCCAATACAGAACCCATGGGACCACAGTTCCTATGCCGCCCTGTGGGCGTCCATACCGGGCCTCACCAGGCTGTCACCCAGTGGGTGCTCTGCCCATAGCTGGCAGTCACCCACTGTTCTCTTCAGTGGCTCTTAGGCTCCGATGTAGCTGCTGTAATGTCTTTCCACATCCCAGTCGTGGCACAGAAAGGAGATATTGTCAACTCTCTCCCTAAGTTTCCAATATCATGGCCGCCTCACCAGGTAAACAGAAGTGGGGTCCACACTGGTTGGGATGGCACAGAATTTGTGAATGGTTGTGTGGAATCGAGCCCACTAGTACTGAGCGTTCCTCTTAGTCCTCTCAATCCTGTCTTTCATTGTCGGGTTCACAGCCTTGAGCCCTCTTTCCTGTGTTGCCTTCCGTTGTACTCTCAGTATTGGCAACCATCTTTATTTCTCGAGCAATAAATGAAGAAAATGCTGCATTGTAGTGGCTCTTTAAGTACTTCCTCCTCATTCTAATTATTTATTTAGCAGATGTTGATCTTCACCATCAATTAAACATTCTGTAAAGAGGAAACTACAAGTCAGGTCAGGTCGGGTGGGGGAGCCTGCACTGGTACAGCACGTTGGCACACCCACCACACGACAAAACAGCTCAAGATCCTAGCTGGCAACCCCACAAGGCAGACACGCGGTCCAGTACCACCCTCCTATCTGCCGCAGCCAGGTGTTATGTGAAGAAGGGCTCGAGTCCTCAACAGTGAGGGTCCTGTGAGCCAGATCACCCTCAGGTAATCGCGCCACATGGCCGTAGTGCCGTAACTGACGCTCCCTCACAGTGCAGGTCATGTGCCTCATTGGGGACTCGGTGAGCAACACGAAGTCAAACCAGCGGGACCCAACCAAAGAGACGGAGTACTGAAGGGGTCCAGTCTCCGTCTCAGGTCACCGGATAGCATGAAAACGGAAAACTAGCATGTTAAAAAATCAACACACCGCTGTAATAAGTGTTTAGAGAGTTTGTTTTAAAAGCCGGTGGGAGATGGCTACAGCATGTGGACCCGCTGTGTGTACGTCTGCAGCGTGGGATGTGGGTGGGAGTCGGCGGTGGTACAATTCCATACAGGGTAACTACACGGGGTCCTGTTCCCCCACTTCACAGTTCCGTTTCAAATCGCATTTCTCCTTTAGCCATTATGTGCAAAGCTGACAGCTCTGGAAAGGCGCGCACACAGCGTGCTAACTGCGTTTCAAGCTGAGGGAGCTCAACGTGCATTGCTGGCTGGCATTGTAATTCTAAAGCCGCTGTAATAATAAAAGGGCAATCATAAATATGGCAGTTATCTTTCATTGTCATTTAAGAGAAAGGAAACCAACTTTCACTTGCTATAACAGGGTAAGGGTGAGTCGGAACACGATTAGGAGTAGAATGATCGATACGTGGTGAGAGGCACAGTGGCAGTGCTGCCAAAGCAGCAGTAAGGAGACCAGGGTTGGCGTCCCGGGCCCTCCGTGTGGGGAACTTGCAGGTTCTCTTTGGGTCTGCAGTGGTGCGGTTTGCTCCCACAGTCCAAAGACATGCAGGTGAGATGAGTTAGTGATGCCTCATTGTCCCAAGTGTGTGTGTGTGTGTGTGTGTGTGTTTGTCCTGCGATGGACTGGCACCCTGTCCAGGGTTTGTTCCTGCCTTGTGCCCTATGCCAGCTGGGAAATGCTCCACCGCCCCCCAACCGCGACCCTGGTTTGGATTAATCAGGTTAGAAAATGACATGACTTGTACACCATAAAAATGTGCTTTTAATAATAATAATAATATCTCAAAAATACCCCCTCCATTCAGTCTTCAAAACATTACTTGTATACCCGCTGATGCTCTGCTACTGGTTGAGCAGAGAGTGGTGGACCCGGGTGGCATGCAAGTGTTCAGGCTGGGATTGGACAAGGCAGCTGGGGGCAGAAGGAGAAGAGAAATCTCTGCTAGTGGTTTTGATATCATTTTGATACCAGGAATAAATTCAGATTGTTAGGACCACTCCGACGCTAATCAGAGGCATCAGCATCCACATGGAACTGTAGGAGAGACTGCTGCCAGGAGCGGACTGCTGAGATGGAGGTCAAGGTGGACTTACAAAAAAAAAAAAATGTCCCACGTATTGAAGGAGTTAGGCTAGAGAGCAGAGAGACTGTGAGTTTGATGAAGTGAAGAAAGAAAGAAAGAAAGAAAGAAAGAGAAAGAAAGAAAGCACAATCACTACAATAGCCACAAAATGGACATAGCAGCGCTGGAAAAGGTTCAGAGAAAAGCGACTAGGCTAAAAGTTTGATGAAGTGTTAGAAAGAAAGAAAGAAAGAAAGAAAGAAAGAAAGCACAATCACTACAATAGCCACATAATGGACATAGCAGCACTAGAAAAGGTCCAGAGAAGAGCGACCAGGCTGATTCAGGGCTACAGGGGATGAGTTAGGAGGAAAAATTAAAAGAGCTGAGCCTTCACAGGAGATGAAGAGGAGACCTGACTGAAGTGTTTAAAATTATGACGGGTATCAGTCCAGTGGATCGAGATGGTGACTTTAAAATGAATTCATCAAAAAGACTGGCACACAGTTGGAAACTTGTGAAGGGTAAAAACATGAGGAAGTTTTTCTTTACACAAAGAACGACAGACACTTGGAATAAGCGACCAAGTAGTGTGGTAGACAGTAAATCTTTAGGGACTTTCAAAACTGGAAGAAATAAGTGGATAGGACTGGTGAGCGTTGTTGGGCTGAATGGCCTGTTCTCCTCTAGAGTGTTCTAATGTTCTAATAAGGGCGCCCAGGAGGGTAGCACCTGCCACCAGGGCCTCTCCAACGTTACGTACCTGGCCATGTCTGAAGGAGGACCCCACCAGAGGAGTCAATCAAGGAAAACTGCATCTTTGTCCCAAACATTATAGTGGGCACTGTATTTAACTTGCATTATAAGTTGCTTTGGATAACGGCGTTGGCTAAATAATAATAATGATTATAAGTAAGTTCATTACATCTTACTTGAAGAAGGGGCCTGAGTTGCCTCGAAAGCTGGCATATTGTAATCTTTCTAGTTAGCTAATAAAAGGCGTCATTTTGCTAAACCTCTCACTACCTCCACAATGGCCAACACGGTACAACACCCTAGCACTACTGATAATAAGAAACAAATGTTATTTTCTACATGAGAGTCCCGTGGCTGGGGTCATTTCACATCAATTTATCAGCATAAAGTTCTTCTAAGAAAGATAAACAGGTCAGCCCATAGACCACCTGGCACATGCCCACAGACCCCACTTTTGAGAACCACACCATTAGAGGGCACAACTCATTTCCATGTAAGCCGATTAGAATCACTTCGGGCGCTTGCTTTTGCTTTTTTTTTTTTTTTTAAGTCAAGGGGTGCCAGGCTGCGCCCTTTTATGGGATGTGACAGGGCATCACCCGTCTATAAACCCCCCCCCCCCCCAAGAAAGGACTCCTCCTGCTTGAAAAGTCTGGGTTCCCTTCATGCTTAAAAATCCGATTTTCCCTCTTTGGAGGAACGCCAAATCTTGTTGTCTGCTCTATGCCGAGTACTTGAAAACTATTATGTAGACAAAAGAACTGAGTAATCGCTTAGGAAATAAGAGCACGATAATTAAAAGAAGAGCGTGGAAAACAATGGGCGCTCTTAATGACTTCTGTGAGCCGGAATCCTGGCTTATTTCCACACGTGCCGGCCTGTTTCCCCATAAGGATTGATGCTACCCGCCTTACTCGGAGAGGACACGCTACTAGCTTTTTTTATCAATTCTATTATTATTATCACAAAGCAGAAGAACAATAGTACTTATTCTTATGAAGAATGCTGATCATTATAAAACTTTACGTTTCCCCAGGCAGCTTGGCGAAGCTCCTCCAAGAGATGCGATTACCTTGTCTACGCTAACACTGGCGGCAACGGCAACCGCTCAACATCTGATCTCTTTCATCCGCCTGACAGAACGTGAACCCGCGTGGCATCTCAAAATACGAACAAATAAAAACATAAAACCCTGAAACCACAAAGCGCTTTAACTTCATCTCCCACTGGGCATTCCGAGTTCCCTCCCACATCCCAACGAAGTGCGTCTTCGGCTTTCAGTCCATTACTGCTCAATGCATGAAGAAGGACGTGAAGGAGGATCTGTCGTGGTCAGAGCTTTTTTTTTTTAATTATTTTTAGCAAAGGATCTCGAGTTACGTGAAGGTACGAGAGGGGGCGCTGGAAATGGAGTTAAGGGAAATGGAAATGGACATCCTGGGGGTTCTTCTTTCCAGCCTTTGCTAATTATTAATTAATCCTGCTAATAGAATCAATGTCTCGATAAATCATTACAGAGTAACGGGAAGGGTGGAAGAGAGGCGAAGAAGAGAGTGCAGGCAGGGTGGAGTGAGTGGAGAAGAGTGTCAGTTGTGATTTGTGACAGACGGGTATCAGCAAGAAGGTCTACAGGATGGTAGTGAGACCAGCGATGTTATATGGGCTGGAGACAGTGGCACAGGAGACAGAGCTGGAGGTGGCAGACTTAAAGATGCTAAGATCTGCATTGGATGTGACGAGGATGGACAGGATTAGAAATGAGGACATTAGAGGGTCAGCTCAAGTTGGACGGTTGGGAGACAAAGTCAGAGAGGCGAGATTGCGTTTGGTTTGGACATGTGCAGAGGAGAGATGCTGGGTATAATGAGAGAAGGGTACTAAGGATAGAGCTGCCAGGGAAGAGGAGAAGAGGAAGGCCTAAGAGAAGGTTTATGGATGTGCAGGTGATGGGTGTGACAGAACAAGATGACGAGGACAGAAAGATATTGAAGATGATCCGATGTGTTAACCCCTAATGGGGGCAGCCGAATGAAGAAGAAGAACAGTAGAGAGTAACAGAAGTTGTGGAAGAGAAATGAAGAAGAGTGTCAGGAGTGATTTGTGGCAGACGGGTATCAGCAAGAGTGAAAGGGAAGGTCTACAGGATGGTAGTGAGACCAGCTGTGTTATATGTGCTGGAGACGGTGGCACAGGAGACAGAGCTGGAGGTGGCAGAGTTAAAGATGTTAAGATTTGCACTGAGTGTGACGAGGATGGACAGGATAAGAAATGAGGACATTAGAGGGTCAACTCAGGTGGGACAATTGGGAGACAAAGTCAGAGAGGCGAGATTGCGTTGGTTTGGACATGTGGAGAGGTGAGATGCGGGGTATATTGGGAGAAGGATACTAAGGATAGAGCTGCCAGGGAAGAGGAGAAGAGGATGGTCTAAGAGGAGGTTTATGGATGTGCAGGTGATGGGTGTAACAGAACAAGATGACGAGGACAGGAAGATATTGAAGAAGATGATCCGATGTGGTGACCCCTAATGGGGGCAGCCGAATGAAGAAGAAGAAGAACAGTAGAGAGTAACAGAAGTTGTGGAAGAGAAGTGAAACAGAGAGTGCAGGCAGGGTGGTATGGGTGGAGAAGAGTGTCAGGAGTGATTTGTGACAGACGGGTATCAGCAAGAATGAAAGGGAAGGTCTACAGGACGGTAGTGAGACCAGCTGTGTAATATAGGTTGGTGACGGTGGCACAGGAGACAGAGCTGGAGGTGGCAGAGTTAAACATGTTAAGATTTGCATTGGGTGTGACGAGGATGGACAGGATTGGGAATGAGGACATTAGAGGGTCAGCTCAGGTTGGACGGTTGGGAGACAAAGTCAGAGAAGCGAGATGGCGTTGGTTTGGACATGTGCAGAGGAGAGATGCATGC
The DNA here is from genome assembly GCF_900747795.2 of Erpetoichthys calabaricus. Taxonomy (NCBI): domain Eukaryota; kingdom Metazoa; phylum Chordata; class Cladistia; order Polypteriformes; family Polypteridae; genus Erpetoichthys; species Erpetoichthys calabaricus. The sequence goes on from NC_041405.2 coordinate 155,624,931, forward strand.
TGGGTATATTGGTAGAAGGGTACTAAGGATAGAGCTGCCAGGGAAGAGGAGAAGAGGATGGTCTAAGAGGAGGTTTATGGATGTGCAGGTGATGGGTGTAACAGAACAAGATGACGAGGACAGGAAGATATTGAAGAAGATGATCCGATGTGGTGACCCCTAATGGGGGCAGCCGAATGAAGAAGAAGAAGAAGAACAGTAGAGAGTAACAGAAGTTGTGGAAGAGAAGTGAAACAGAGAGTGCAGGCAGGGTGGTATGGGTGGAGAAGAGTGTCAGGAGTGATTTGTGACAGACGGGTATCAGCAAGAATGAAAGGGAAGGTCTACAGGACGGTAGTGAGACCAGCTGTGTAATATAGGTTGGTGACGGTGGCACAGGAGACAGAGCTGGAGGTGGCAGAGTTAAACATGTTAAGATTTGCATTGGGTGTGACGAGGATGGACAGGATTGGGAATGAGGACATTAGAGGGTCAGCTCAGGTTGGACGGTTGGGAGACAAAGTCAGAGAAGCGAGATGGCGTTGGTTTGGACATGTGGAGAGGAGAGATGCATGCTGGGTATATTGGTAGAAGGGTACTAAGGATAGAGCTGCCAGGCAAGAGGAGAAGAGGAAGGCCTAAGAGGAGGTTTATGGATGTGGTGAGAGAGGACATGCAGGTGATGGTGGGCAGAGGACAGGAAGATAAGGAAGAAGATGATCCACTATGACGACCCCTAATGGGAGCAGCCGAAAGAAGAAGAAGCTAATAGAGTTGATGTCTCTTGTGCTAATTTTAAGTGACTTGCTGTACACACACATTTCTTCTGACCCCTTCACTTTTTCCATATTTTCTTATATTGCAGAACCCTGTGCTAATATCATTTAATTTTTTATATTTTTTACACTTATATAGCACATTTCTCACTACTCAAAGCACTTAGTGGGTGGGGAGTCACTTGAAATACGACTAATGTGTAGGACGCACCTGCATGATGTGACGGCAGACATTTTTGCGCCAGGACGCCCTCCACATATGAGCTGTTAGGTGCTGAAGTGGTGAGGGACCCCCCCCCCCTTCTGGGGACCCCCTGTTTTCATGTCACCCGCAGACAAAAGTGTGCTGTTCACCTCATTAGAGACAAAGCTCGCCATATTGCAGGCTAAGGGAGCCTCCCTAATTGAGTGCCAGTCTTTTTCTTATTTTAGTTTTCTCTTTTCAATACAGAGGGATGCCCGGTGGGCACCACCACCTTTCTTCTGACACCCTCGATCTGATCACCCAGTCACAATCCCTACTAAACGAGGGGCCTGGAAGGAATCCAACCATTTACAATCTCCCCAATGATGACACCCCAAAACAATGGCGATACAACCACGTACCACCTGGATTTATCTGTAAGTACTTCGAATAAGAACAAATAGCCTACCGGCAAAGGCAAACCCCTAATTGCACTCCATTTTAGTTTAAGGTTAAGCATACCGGACACGTCTTTGTCAAATCAATCATTTATGAGCAAAGCCAATAAAGACACGGAGGCTGGCGAACGGGCGGAAGACGAGGAGACTCGGAGAGTCGGGCTTATTAGTGCTGATCTGACCCCCTCAGCCGCCCCTCATCATCAGCATAGACCTGCACGACACAAACATACAGCTTGGAGGACTCACCGCCTTTTCCCGAGGAATAAAGCGAGAACACTTAAGAGAATTTTCTCAATTATTTTCCTTGAAAACCAGGAATACTCTAACTACTTTGCTACAAATTATTGTACCTGACCAAAGGGGAGAAAAAAAATGGATTAAAAAGAAAGAGAAAAATCAATAACCCTTCGGCAGTGAAGAGGTATCCTTTTTAAAATTAAATACTTCAGCAGCCCGAAAGCTAACTGCATGCCGCTTCGGTAATATATTGTGCATTATATCAGCTCTCTGATGTCTAACAGGTGCTTTCCTGTCGAGGATTTAATTTAGGGAGAACACAACACCGAGACGGGCTGCAGACAAGACCCTCGTTCAAACTGTAATCAAAGCAAATTGAATTCTCCTGCTTGCTCTCGCTTGCGCTCTCTCAGCGGCGGCTTCCCACGAACAATACTCCGCTCTTATTCACAATTCCGAGCTGCAAACAGGATTCTGTGCCACCCCCAATCATTGCGATGCAAGGGGCTTAGCAAGTTTTCTTTTACAGGTATTTTCCAACCCATATCTGATTGTAATTTAAATGTACCTGACTGGATTTAATACAGCTTAATAAAAGGATAACAGTTTATGAGTCTCTTCCGGTGCTAGTTCTCCGTCATTTCAACAGATGGTGCATCACAAACATCAATACTACTTTTACAAATCTCATACCAAATGGCATATAACAGAGACGGATCAGTTGCTTTTGTCATTCCTACAGATGGTACATTAGAAACATTTGTGGTATTAAAATGCACTGCATTTGTCATTCCAACAGATGGTGCATCACAAATATTAACACTGTTTTTACGAATCACATACCAAATAGTATATAACAGAGGCATAGAAATTGCATTTTTCATTCCAACAGATGGTGCATCAGAAACATTTTTAGTAATAAAATGCACTGTATCTGTCATTCCAATGACCAAATGGCATATAACAGACACATTGGGATTGCATTTGTCATTCCAACAGATGGTGCATCAGAAACATTTGCAGTATTAAAATGCACTGCATTCATCATTCCAACAGATGGTGCATTACAAATAACACTGCTTTTACGAATCACATACTAAATGGCTTTTAACAGTGGCATAGGAATTGCATTTTTCATTCCAACAGATGTTGCATCAGAAGCATTTATAGTAATAAAATGCACTGTATTTATCATTCAAATGGAATGGTGTATCACAAATATTAACACTGCTTTTATGACTCCCAGACTAAATGGCATATAACAGAGAAATTGGGATTGCATTTGTCATTCCAACAGATGGTACATCAGAAACATTTGTAGTATTAAAATGCACTGCATTTGTCATTCCAACAGATGGCGCATCACAAATATTAACACTGCTTTTACGAATCCCATACCAAATGGCATACAATAGAGGCATAGGAATTGCAGGGCGTGTGCGGTACACATGGCTTTTAAGATGTCCCCACAGAAAAAAAATCACAAACAGTGAGATCTGGGAATCTCAGAGGCCATAGGATGTCACCGTTGTGTGAAATGACACGCCTTTCAAGCAATCGTCGAATCGCTGCCATCGATTTGTCAGGCAGTATGTGAAGTGGCTCTAGCTGGGGACTTCTTTTTTTAAGGCTGACCCCATTTATTCAAAATTAAGCACCCGTGTTGTAATGGCATGAACAGACAGGACACGATCATGATGGCCTAACTGGTAATGATGCCGAAATTCCCTTTACACCGCAGTCCCACTATCTCCATTCTTATAAGAGGCTTTCAAAGCCAACGCTTGTTGTGCACCACTCCACCGATCCATTATAACTAATTGAAAGGGGTTCTAAACGAGGTCTCATTGGTCTCATATAACTGCTGACAACCCAGAGTCAACAACACCTACTTCCAAAATTTCCCTTTTCCCTTCTCCACCCTGTATAATATAATATAATATAATATAATATAATATAATAAAAATCCTGGGACAAGACGTGACTTTTTCAGAGAGACACTTTCATGTCCCGTGAGTCGCCAAGAGATTTAAAAAGGCCTGGGGCCGGAAATAAAATATAAAGAGTAGATGACAAAGTAGAACGTCGTAAAGAATTCAAAAACGTTGGCGTGATACACATGCAGAGCAGGTTAGAGATCATGGAAGAACGATATATTGAAAGTCTCAAAAAAATTATAGTAAAAGATAGCATTAGCGCAAACAAACGAAAATTATTACTCAGTGAAGTAACGCAACAGCGAAAAGAGATCAAATATATTGTTCGGCTTTAAAGTTTAAGTCGGAGACTTGTAGGTCATCTAATTCGTGTTGCCATCAGGGAAAAGTAGTGTTTCTTCCCAATGAAGAGGCGTATCCTCGAGAAATAAAAGACTGCTTGTTTGGTGAAAGCGAAATCCACACACGTGACCGGCAGAGACGTGAAGTGGCTGGCATGTTGCGCATGCGGGTTTGGGGTGTTGGCGAGCGAAGTGAGCAGGGGGCAAAGCCCCCTAGTATAATATAATATAATAAAACAGTTAGGTATGTGTGTCCAGTCCCTCAGAGCAATTTTATTGGTCAGTTTGGCTTTGATGTGATTGGCCAGTTTGGCTTTGGTGTGATTGGCCAGTTTGGCTTTGGTGTGATTGGCCACTTTGGCTTTAGTGTGATTGGTCAGTTTGGCTTTGGTGTGATTGGTCACTTTGGCTTTGATGTGATTGGCCAGTTTGGCTTTGGTGTGATTGGCCAGTATGGCTTTGGTGTGATTGGTAAATTTGGCTTTGGTGTGATTGGTCAGTTTGGCTTTGGTGTGATTGGCCAGTTTGGCTTTGATGTGATTGGCCAGTATGGCTTTGGTGTGATTGGTCAGTTTGGCTTTGATGTGATTGGCCAGTTTGGCTTTGATGTGATTGGTCAGTTTGGCTTTGGTGATGCGAAGAACAAGGAAGTGCGAATGTGAGACGCACGAGGAGGAGTAAAGTCACATCCTGAGAGAGTCGCTTTCAAAGACAGCAAGTTTAAAATCAAGGCTGGAGGTGAGAAAGGCACCCCGAAAATAAAGACAGAGCCCGAGAAGCAGGTGTTATGGGAACGCACTTGAGAGAGGAAGCATCCTCCTCAAACCCGCCACACACACACACACACACACACACGTGCCCGCCTGCACACAAGCTCCGCCCTCATCTGCGGGGCAACGTCTTGTTATTTGGCAGAAGAAGAAAAAAAAATAAATCAATAGAGCGCTCTCCTTTCCTCGTAGCTCCTTTATAAGGACGTCAGTGTCTGTGTCAGCTTCTTTAGCAGAAAACAGGAAAAAAGAAAATCAGTTTGACAGCATTTTGCTCCCATGACAAAGATCTGACGTCTGAGTGGGGGTAAAAAAAAAAAAAAAAAAGGCTGAAAGATAAAGGAATCCTCTTCCCGATTCCGGCTCTTAAGAAATTGTAAGAAAAGGCACGGATCACAGGAGATGCTGCAGCCTTCCCCTCACGTCAAGGCTTTGTTGTTTTAAAAAGAGAAAAATTTGCAAAAATTTCCTAAAATCTCGTTTTCGCTTTGTCATTCTGAGGTATTGGGTGTTGCTTGATGTAAGAAAAAAACGAATTTAAATGATTTTTTTAGCATGCAGCCAAATGTGCAAATAGTGAAGTGGGTCTGATGGTGCTGCAGTCACAAGCAGATATGATTTTTTTGATTTCATTTTGATTTGATATGCATAAGGCCTTTAGTGTCTGGGCTCTGACAAGGTAAGGGCCCGGGTGAATGGAAGAGGGTGCGACACCGGGCGTGCACTCATTTTCCCTCTTTGCCCTTAGAATGCTGAAGGACATGCATGTCGCTTCTACTCAGGATCATTGGAGTCCTACACTTGCATATTTAAACAGAATGGTCTCCTCTCGTTTGTCAAAACGTTTCCTATAAGAAGACATTTGACAAACCTGAGGAGACCAGTCAGTCCATCAGGCTCACTTGTTTAGCGAAATAGCTAAGCTCGCCCAATATCTCATATCCAGGTCCTTCCTAAAGGTTGTCACTTGGTGCTTTCCCACAGCAGGAACTTTGTTTTCAGGAACCAATGAGTTCCTGTACGATTGTAGGCCCAGGGCCACTTGTCGTTCCCGGCCACTTTCATGTGTCGAGTTCCCTTTCTGCAAAACACGTGATGTGCAAAGAAGAGTGACGTGGTGAGAAGTGAGGCGCGTTAGGGAGTCCACAGGAGACACCCCCTATTGTTTTGACACGCTCTGGACTTCACAGGGCAGATTGTACGGGGCGGCGCACCAGGGAGCAGGGAGTCGGAGTCGGAAGCAGTCATTGGGTGAAAATATCTCGACTCGAACTCTGACTAAAAGTAAATTGTAATATACTGTGTTAAAATTTCCAAGTTCACATATTCTGATTCAATTTTTCTTATAGACTTTTGATAACAATATTGAGTCTTTTTTTAATTTTGTAAGTTTTGTCTCATGTGTAATGTTATTCAACGTTTGTATGGCATAACAACATTGCTGCGGTCTTTAAACCTGAACTTTAACAGGTTAGGGTACTAAAACGTAGTCTGATGAATCACGTGATGAAAGGCCTTGCATCCTGTATGTTGTGTGCTTTCAATTAACACAGTAAGTATACGAGCCTGATTACAATTGGAGGAGTCGGAATCACAGCTGGGATACCTTAAACTGAGAGCTCAGAGTCACAGGTGGACTCAGTGGTACCGTAAACTGAGGGGTTGGAGTTAGAGCGGGAGTTGGTGGTACCATAAATAAAGGAGTCGCAGTCAGTGGAACCATAAATTGAGGAGTCGGAGTTGGTGGAACCATAAATTGAAAGCTCAAAAGTCGGACTTCGTGGTACAATAAATTGAGGGGTTGGAGTTGTTATACCATTAAAAGAAAAGTTAGAGTTGCAGTCGGTGGTATCACAAATTGAGGGGTCACAGTTGGTGGGAGCATAAATTAAGGAGTCGAGGTCAGATTTGGAGTCAGTGGTACCATAAACTGAAGGGTTAGAGTTTGAGTTGGTGGTACCATAAATAAAGGAGTCAGAGTCAGAGACAGTGGAACCATAAATTGAAAAGTCAGAGTTGGTGTTACCATAAATTAAGGAGTCGAGGTTGGAGTTGGAGTCAGTGGTACCATAAACTGAGGGGATGGAGCTGGAGTCAGTGGTACGATAAATTGAAAAGTCAGAGTTGGTGGAACCATAAATTGAAAGGTCAAGAGTCGGACTTTGTGGTACTATAAATTGAGGGGTTGGAGTCGTTATACCATTAATAGAAAAGTCAGAGTTGGAGTCAGTGGTATCACAAATTGAGGGGTCAGAGCTGGTGGTACCATGAACTGTAGGGTTAGAGTTTGAGTTGGTGGTACCATAAATAAAGGAGTCTGAGTCAGTGGAACCATAAATTGATAGATCAAGAGTTGGACTTTGTGGTACTATAAATTGAGGGGTTGAAGTTGTTATACCATTAATAGAAAAGTCAGAGTTGGAGTCGGTGGTATCACAAATTGAGGGGTCAGAGTTGCTGGCAGCATAAATTAAAGAGTCGAGGTTGGAGTTTGAGTTGGTGGTACCATAAATAAAGGAGTCAGAGTCAGAGTCAGTGGAACCATAAATTGAGGAGTCGGAGTTGGTGGAACCATAAATTGAAAGGTCAAGAGTCGGACTTCATGGTACTATAAATTGAGGGGTTGCAGTCGTTATACCATTAAAAGAAAAGTCAGAGTTGGAGTCGGTGGTATCATAAATTGAGGGGTCAGAGTTGGTGCTGCCATAAACTGAGGGGTCACAGTTGGTGGGAGCATAAATTAAGGAGTCGAGGTCAGATTTGGAGTCAGTGGGACCATAAACTGAAGGGTTAGAGTTTGAGTTGGTGGTACCATAAATAAAGGAGTCAGAGTCGGAGACAGTGGAACCATAAATTGAAAAGTCCGAGTTGGTAGTACCATAAATTAAGGAGTCGAGGTTGGAGTTGGAGTCAGTGGTACCATAAACTGAGGGGATGGAGCTGGAGTCGGTGGTACGATAAATTGAAAAGTCAGAGTTGGTGGAACCATAAATTGAAAGGTCAAGAGTCGGACTTCGTGGTACCATAAATTGAGGGGTTGGAGTCGTTATACTATTAATAGAAAAGTCAAGAGTTAGAGTCGGTGCTATCACAAATTGAGGGGTCAAAATTGGTGCTGCCATAAATTGAGGGGTCAGAGTTGGTGGTCTGAGGTGGGTTGGCACCCTGCCCGGGATTGCTTCCTGCCTTGTGCCCTGTGTTGGCTAGGATTGGCTCCAGCAGACCCCCGTGACCCTGTGTTCGGATTCAGCGGGTTGGAAAATGGATGGATGGATGGAGTTGGTGGTAGCATAAATTAAGGAGTCGAGGTCGGATTTCGAGTCAGTGGTACCATAAATAAAGAAGTCGGAGTCTGAGTCTTTGGAACCATAACTTGAAAAGTCAGAGTTGGTGGTATCATAAATTGAGGAGTCGGAGTCACTTTAACCATAAATTGGAAGGTCAATAGACGGACTTTGTGGTATCACAAATTGAGGGGTCAGAGTTGGTGCTGCCATAAATTGAGGGGTCAGAGTCAGAGTTGGCAGTACCATAAATTGAAAAGTCTGAGTTGGTGGTATTATAAATTGAGGGGTTGGAGTCAGTGGTACCATTGATAGGAAAATCAGAGTTGCAGTTGTTGCTACCATAAATTGAGAACTTGAAGTCAAGGGAGGCAGCTAACAAGAGTGAAGTGGTGCAAAGTGTAGCACAGTCAGGAGTACAAACAAGGTCCGGTTCACTTATGACAATAATGCAATGGACCTGACGTTTCTCCTTCATAGGTGGGCTCATTTCCCCTCAGGCAGCCCTTGTAAAAGTTAGTTTGGATTGTCCACATAAATGTAGAACTTTCAACAGTCTCCGCAGCCTGGACTTTGATGATTATTTCTCGAGGGTGAATTGTGTTTCTTCTAAAATTAGTATTAATTCTTTTACTGCAAGTTTAACAAATTAAGTTACTTGGACTGTGGAGGGAATGTCTTGTGCTACACATCCTACTTGATGCTTGAACCTTTGTCATGTCACAGTATAGGAAACACAAAACAAAGGCATCTGTGGTTGTTCTATCTATTTGTAAAGTATTCATATTTTTTGGTAGTTCACCCAACTGTAAACTTCCAGGTTCCCACACTTAAAACAAAACAAATGTAACGGCAAGCAAGACTGCAAGAAAAACCTCAGTGACAGAGAGGTGCTGGAGTACTGCCAGGGTATTAATGGCCGTCCTCCTCCTCCTCCTCCTCCTGCTTGCTCCCCTCTCCCTTTCCCACTGGGGGTGGTGTAATCATTTAAGGGCTGACCACAAACCTGCAGGCGGCAGAAGAGGCTCAGACAGATAGTCCCCAGACAAACGTACCGCCGCTCCCCTCACTCGTTTAAGAAAAATGAAACAAGTCAAAGTATGATTAATGTGTGGCGGCGAGGCTGGGGCAAGGTGGTACAATCTGCTGCAAGTCAAGAGCACCTGGCAGGCGTCAGCGCGGAATAGGGGGATTCTGAAAAACCAGAATGAAGACAAAGAAAGAAAGAAAGAAAGAAAGAAAGAAAGAAAGAAAGAAAGAAAGAAAGAAAGAAAGAAAGAAAGAAAGAAAGAACAATCACTACAATAGCTACAAAATGGACATAGCAGTGCTGGAAAAGGTCCAGAGAAGAGCGACTAGGCTATGAGTTTGATGAAGTGTAGAAAGAAAGAAAGAAAGAAAGAAAGAAAGAAAGAAAGAAAGAAAGAAAGAAAGAAAGAAAGAGAAAGAAAGAAGAGTTGATTTCAGAGATTATAAAATGCCTACAAGAAGTCATTCCTGTTCCAGAGGGCAACGTCAGCTGAAGCCAAGGGCAGACTTACTTTTTCCACCAGAAGACCATTACCTATTGATATTTTGGATGAATGAATGATGGGGTTTGGCACGGTGGCGCAGTGGGTAGTGCTGCTGCCTCGCAGTTAGGAGACCTGTGGTTTGCTTGCCGGGTCCTCCCTGCGTGGAGTTTGCATGTTCTCCCAGTGTCTGCGTGTGTTTCCTCCCACAGTCCATAAACATGCAGGTTAGGTGCATTGGCGATTGTAAATTGGCCCTGGTGTGTGGGTGTGTGTGTGTCCTGTGGTGGATTGGCGCCCTTTCCCAGGGTTTGTCTCCTGCCTTGCACCCTGGGATTGGCTCCAGCAGACCCCCGTGACCCTGTAGTTAGGATATAGCGGGTTGGATAATGGATGGATGGATGAATGATTGGAAAGGCAAATCTTCCTTCTGTTTTTCTTCCCCTTTACTTGTACGCATTGTCTGCATGAACATCTACGGTTTGAAAGAGTCAACGATTCCCAGGTCCATTAGGGTATTTGGACAATGCCCGGTGGGCCGTGGACTCTGGTCTGGTCAAGGGCCGGCCATTTCATGAAATAAATTTTTTGTACTGGTTACTGTTTGACATTAAAATTAATTTTCTAAACCACTAAGGACTATCTGTCCGATAATGTGATTTCTATATTCCTATATAATACACCGTATTACATCATCAAATTGTTTTAGTTGTCAGTACACAACACTGCAGCAAAAAATTTAATCAAAACTGCCTTTTGCCGATTTCTGTTTCGATACCGCTACATTTCAGTTAGCATATACATTATTGCAATTTATTTGATCTCATATCTAGTATTTCAATTCTTCAATACTAATAATTAGTTTAGATTATGTATTATGCATTTTATTGCTCTCTGGTCATTGGCGTGAGCGATAATTAGTGGTTTTCAGCTGTGATTATTAGTATGATGTAATAAAGTTATAAAGCACAGGATAGGAATTTTTCATATTAGGACAGAACATTTACAGTTTATAGTTAAGTTAATGGAACATGACGTTTTCATTATAACCTCGGTTTATTCCTTTGTAAATGAGCAGCTACTAGCCTACTAGGGTACTGGCACTTGGACATGACATTGACATTTGACACCTACTCAAATAATGTGTAAGCCCTGTTACTACATTTTGATTTTTCATTAAGTTTTATTTCTAAGCATGTCGTCAAATTTTAAGTTGTGTCTAAACAACAGTGTACAGATTAAGTTTGACAACAGTTTGGATAGAGTTCATATTATAGGCGAGCCGCGTACTCATCACAAATTTTAAGAAAATTACAATGAATAAGGGGCTGAGTGGGTCGACCTCGTCACTTCACTCGTTGAAGGATGGCTTTGAGACCCAGTCCGCTCCTGACGATTTCCATGGGGTGCACTTAGTTTTTCACATGACTGCATTTATTTTTTTTTTTACTTAAACGAAATGATGTCAGAACAAAAAATAAACAGCGGATAAAGAATCAACACCAAGAAATCACAGCGTGCAAAATAAAAAAAAAAAGAGAGGACGGAATTAACGGAATTAAAAATGAGCCCCAAACCATAACACACACCCAACACTTAGTGACTCACTCTGGGCCGGCGCGTGGGGCCAATTAACATGAACTTGCATATTTTTGGAGTACAGAAGAAAACCTGGAAAAAAAAAAAACTGGAAAACGCCTTCAAAATGAAAGGCTGCCAGCGTTGAGCGCCCAACTTCCACTCCGCGCTTTCATTTACAGACGGAGATAGAAAAGCGTAGAAGCGAGCAGTAATCCGCGCGGCTCTCGATCACGATGTGAACGACCACGCTGAACCGGTGACCCTTCGACATTTACGTTCACGAGACGTACGGCAACAAACCGCCAATGACTAGTATGGCAGTGCACCTTAAAGAAAAGACCCGAAAGGCAAGCCATCAATCTTCCCTTTGCCACTTGAAAGCAAGGAGCGCTGATTTGCAAGTATCCACCCCGCACTTTGCCGTCTCAGACGGACCGCGTCTTCATTTTAATTAGCAGCCTGCTTTTTTTTTTTTTTGTTACCCCCGTCGTGTTCTTTTCTCGCTGGGAATGTCGGGTATTGCTTGCAAAGCAGATGTTTGAAAGAACTTTTAGCTGCAAATCACAGCTTTTTCATCCCCACCTTTTTACTGCAGGCAAGTGTGTGTGTGTGTGTGTGTGTGTGTGTGTGTGTGTGTGAGTGAGTGCCGGTGCAGATCGGAGGACCCGACCGCCTTTGATTAAAAATACGCTTTCACAAAACCATTGTGTGTATTTGACAACAACTGCCAGTATGAGCCATAAAGGGAAGAGGAAAGAAGCGCCGGATTGAACTGTGCAAAAAATACACCAATAGACGAATTTAACTCCTTTTAGTGGGAATTATTATGCTATGTTTATTTTGTTCTCCTGTTTGAGAAATGTGTTGGCGACGCTCATCAAGATTATTTGAATGCCATTTACTATTATTTGACTGATGTCTTTATCCAAGACAACGTACGACATTTCAGATACAACTGTTTCCATTTCTTTTGTTTTCACAATTGGAGCAGGCGAGGTGAAGTAACCTGATCAGGGTCACACAGCGTCAGTAGCCGAATCTGAACCCAGCACAGCGTCTGCCATTTTTATTTCTAGTATTTATCTCTACAGTTTTTTTAACATGTTGATGAATGTTTAGTTTAATTTAAGTTCACTTTTAGGAACTTTTGCATATTTTTAGTGGCACAGCATTCTAACCAGGAGACGTGGGATTCAAGTCTTGGGTGAACCCTGCTTGATGTTCAGTGTCCAGTGTCCTCCCACAATTGATAGCCACGAAGTGTAAGCAGGTGGTACAAAATTAACTTTGACAGATCAATAGATATGAAAGGCACTATCTAAAATAATAAATAATATAATAATTAAATAATAATTGTTTGCATTTATATAGCGCTTTTCTCACTACTCAAAGCGCTCAGCACTTGCAGGTTAAGGGCCTTGCTGAAGGGCCCAACAGAGCAGAATCCCTTTTGGCATTTACGGGATTTGAACCGGCAACCTTCCAATTGCCAGTGCAGATCCCTAACCTCAGAGCCACCACTCCGCCAAAAATAATAAATAATATAAAAAAATAATAAAATAATAAACAGATAAATAACCCACTGGCACATTACACAACTTCTAATTGTAGGAGATGTCAAACTAGACAACTGCAGGCCAATACATAGATGTGAAAGGCGCTATATAATAAATAGATAATTTGATAACTCGCTGACACATTACACAACTTCTAGTCATGGGGGATGTCAAACTTGACAAATGCAGATAGATAGACAGACAGACAGGCACTATATGATAGAAACGTAGATAAGCCAGTGGCACAATACAGAATTTCAAGTCAGCGGGAATGTCAAACTCGACAACTACAGATCAACAGATAGATAGATAGATATGAAAGGCAATATATGATAGATAGATAACAGAATGGCACATTACACAACTTCTAATCGTAAGGGATGTCAAACTCAACGACTGAGGGCCAATAGATAGATGTAAAAGGCACTACATAATAGACAGATAGATAACCCATTAGCATAAAACACAACTTCTAATTATACACAACTTCTGATTGTAAGGGATGTCAAACTCGATAACTTGAGGTCAACAGATAGATAGATAGATATGAAAGGCACTATATGATAGATAGCCAGATAGATATGAAAGGCACTATGTAATAGATAGATAGAGAGACAGACAGATAGATAACAGAGTGGCACATTACACAACTTCTAATTGTAAGGGATGTCAAACTTGATAACTTGAGGTCAATAGTTAGATAGATAGATATGAAAGGCACTATATAATAGATAGATAGATATGAAAGGCATTATATGTTAGATAGATAGAGAGACAGACAGAAAGATAGATAACTGAGTGGCACATTACACAACTTCTAATCGTAAGGGATGTCAAACTCGATAACTTGAGGTCAATAGATAGATATGAAAGGCACTATATAATAGATAGATAGAGAGACAGACAGATAGATAACCGAGTGGCACATTACAAAACTTCTAATTGTAAGGGATGTCAAACTCAATAACTGCAGATCAATAGACAGACAGAGTGACAGCATATACAGGATAGATAGTTAAGCCGGTGGCACATTGCACGACTTCTCGCCAAAGGGGATGTCAGACTTGATAATAACTTGAATTGCCTTTCCCGAGGTTTCTTCCTTTTTTTTGGGAAGGGGGGGGGGGTTCTTGTCTTCTTAGAGAGTCAAGGCTGAGGGGCTGTCAAGAGGCAGGGCCTGTTAAAGCCCATTGCGGCACTTCTTGTGTGATTTTGGGCTATACAAAAATAAACTGTATTGTATCGTACAACAGCAGAAACTGGGAATTGCAGGGTATGACAAATTACACGACTCCCTGGTGACTTTCCAGAGCACTGTGAGCTAACTGCCTTCTGACAGCCATCGGTACTGCCTGAAGGTGCTGGTGTTGTACGAATGTTTTTCGGGTACGATGAGTTCAGTTGTATTCTCTTCCCATTTTTTCCATTGCAGTACATAAAGCAAGAGACATCAGACAGATGAGCCTCACTTCTGTTTGCAAGGTCCAAAAACACCCACGTTCCTAATTTCTAGTGGCTGCATTATATGCACTTCCACTTTGGGATGATATACTCATTGTTCTCAGTCCTCACACACCCCCACACAAAGGCTGGCCCTACCACTTTCATTGGGGTGGATCGCAGACTGGCCTGACTGAGTCAATGGGTATGTCAAACTACACGACCGCCCCACGGCCCACTAAGATTATGCAAATGAAGACAGCAACTGAAAATCACTGGGAAGGTCATGTAATGTGACATGGCTATTAGGGGAGTTGGCATTGTTAAAGTTGCCTTAGTGTGTTGGTGTGTGTGTCCGCACATGGGAGAGACAGGGACGGCTCCTGACAACCTGGTCCAGCTCCAGGGGGTCATTTACCCGGGTGAACCCCCCCCCCCCCCCCCCCCCCCCAAACATCATGTCGAGCCCCTTCCTTCAAATCACATTGTCTGGTACACTGTTACGTGATGTTTTTTTTTTTTGGTTTAATCATACCATACCATTTTGGTGTGCAGCCGGTGCTGCCCAAGACCCACTTATGTGGAATAAAACAAAGTATACTGGTTGTTCAGAATGTATCCATTTTGTGGCTTATAACAAATGTATGAAAAACGGCATTGTGGTTCCTTAAACACTGATCGATAATAATAATTAGATGTCCGTGTGGCTCGTCACCCTTCTAAGTTCTAAGAACTGTAAGGAGCACCTTCTAAGTGGACATATGGTGGACTGTCACTCCACTTGAGCATTGAGACCCCCCCCCTCTGACCACCTTCTACAGGCGACTGTTTCGGGATACGGTATTTATAAAGACAGCATTCCGGATTTCCTTTAACTTTTAATTCTGGACGACTCCGTGGCTCAGCCTTGTAACGGTTAAACCGAGCCTTGGATATTCTTCATCACACGCGTGTTGCAATCGTTATTTGTAGCATTTAAAAAAAAAAGAGAGAAAAGAAAATCGCACTCGCGAGTTAGTCACACTTTCTTATGATGATGCTGTAATTCAACACCTCGATCTGCACCCACACTCGAGAAGACAGCAATAAAAAGCACACTTTTTTCCGCGATGCCTCTTCATGAAGAATGTGTGTCTGCAGGGCACAAACTTCACTCGGCAGACAGCTAGAGAAAGTTTTTTTTTTTCGTTTCTTCTCCTTTTTTTTTTGTTCACAAACCGCAAAGGTCAAAATAGGAGAAACTGGGAGTGCAGTTCTGGAAGCGGCGCTTGCCTCCGTGCGCGAGTCTAAATGTCAGGGAAATAAAGGAAAACGAAAAAGTAAAGCCTCTAGGGGGAAGGCGGAATATTAAAAAAAAGAAACAGCTATTCTCCGGGGTGGTGGTGATTACACGCTCCTGCCGTAGGACTCGACTGGTTTGTGAAAACCTGATCTGCTTTTGTGTGCCACCGCGCTCACTTTACTTTAATGAGCGCTCGTTATTAAGGCGGCATTCGATTGGCTGATCGCCAGCACAAGGGTGTGCGCGTCGGGCACGTGACACCGCCCTGCCTCTTAACGCCCAATTAAAAAGCATTCGCTTTATGTATTGAGGAGACCATTAAAGGCCCGTGAGCGACCCGCGCTGATTTTCATACCTTTTGGGAAAACTTGAGAAACGCAGAAGGAGATGAAACTTCTCATATTGTTAAGGTAAATCTGCACTCAAAAGTATTGAAACATATTGGCAGCGTATTTTCTCTAGTGAGCTTTATCAGCAACATTAAGAGGCGAAATCTACCAACGTTTATATGCCCAAGGTACACGGAAATATTTCCAAGTGAGATAAATAGGAGCGGCTGTATACTGTATAGTAAGTCAGTCAGTCATTGTCCAACCCGCTATATCCTAACACAGGGTCATGGGGGTCCGCCGGAGCCAATCCCAACCAATAAAGGGCGCAAGGTTATATGATAAGTATAAACTCTTAAAAATAGTACTAGGATGTTGTCCCGTGTTAGCCATTATGAATGTAGAGAAAAGCCAAGCAAAATGACACCTTTTATTGGCTAACTAAAAAGATTACAATATGCAAGCTTTCGAGGCAACTCCGGCCCCTTCTTCAGGCAAGATGTAATCGATGATTACTGTACATCTTGCCTGAAGAAGGGGCCTGAGTTGCCTCGAAAGCTTGCATATTGTAATCTTTTTAGTTAGCCAATAAAAGGTGACATTTTGCTTGGCTTTTCTCTTAAAAATAGATAGATAGATAGATACTTTATTAATCCCAAGGGGAAATTCCCATACTCCAGCAGCAGCATACTGATACAAAAAACAATATTAAATTAAAGATTGATAATAATGCAGGTAAAAAACAGACAATAACTTTGTATAATGTTAATACCCCCAGGTGGAATTGAAGAGTCGCATAGTTTGGTGGAGGAACGATCTCCTCAGTCTGTCAGTGGAGCAGGACGGTGACAGCAGTCTGTCGCTGAAGCTGCTCCTCTGTCTGGAGATGACACTGTTTAGTGGATGCAGTGAATTCTCCATAATTGATAGGAGCCTGCTGAGCGCCCGTCGCTCTGCCACAGATGTCAAACTGTCAAATAAAGGCGCCAGCAGGGGTTCCGAAAACACCCATCCACGGGAAGTTTCCAGAAAAAAACTCTAATAATTTAGATCCATAAAAATCTCCATACAGTAAGTAGCCAGATATAGCCGATTTATGAAACACCAATAGCTCCTGATTTTAAAAGGACTCTCACTACATACAACGCCACAGGCTAAGTTCAGGTTTTCTTACTAAATAAACCATGAATTAAAAATGTCAGCGTTTTTTCTACAAATTAGAATTTTTTTTTTTTTTTTGCAAAGCTCCAAGTACCAACTTCATATGCAAAGAACCCTTCCCAAAATGAAAAGGCTCTTTGTCACCCAATGACTCCATAAGGAAGAACACAACCCGGTAAAGAACCATAAAGTGCCATTAAAGAACCAGGATTTTGAGAGTATAACAGGTAGATAGTTATGGATGATACTCTATAATAGATAATAACACAGACAGATATGAGTGGCAGTAATCATTGATAACATAATCATAATAAACAACACCATAATGCTGGGATGGCATTGTGTGTTGTTTAATTGTATGGACCTTATTACACCAGGGGATGGATGTAACACCAAGATGTCAGGAAAACAGACTGACAGATGTGGAAAACACTATAAAATAGATAATATAATACAATACACTTTATTTTTATGTAGCCCAAAATCACACAAGAAGTGCCGCAATGGGCTTTAACAGGCCCTGCCTCTTGACAGCCCCCCCAGCCTTGACGCTCTAAGAAGACAAGAAAACCCTTTTAGGGAAAAAATGGAAGAAACCCCGGGAAAGGCAGTTCAAAGAGAGACCCCTATCTAGGTAGTTTGGGCGTGCAGTGGGTGTCAAAAAGAAGGGGGGTCAATACAATAAAATACACAGAACAGAACAAATCCTCAATACAGTATAAAAATAAGACAGATGGCTATGAATGGCAGTATGTAATTGACAGAAGCGAAAACCGCTATGTCATAGATACATAGACATGAAAGGCGCTATATTAAAGAGGGATAAACAGGCTGATAGATGTGAAATATATAATAGATAATAAGACAGATAGCTATGAATGGCAGTATACAACTGATAGATCTGAATACTGCCCAGTCATAGATATATAGACTTGAAAGGTGCTATATTAACGCCAGACTGATAGATGTGAATGATATTATATAATAGATAATAAGACAGATAGCTATGAATGGCAGGATATAATTGATAGAAGTGAAAACCGCTATGTCATAGATACATATCTATGAAAGGCACTATATAAAAGTCAGGTAAATAGACTGATGAGAATGATACTCCATAACAGATTATGAGATGGATGGTTATGAATGGCAGGATATATTTGATAGATGTGAAAACTGCTATGGGCAGCACAGTGGTGCAGTGGGTAGCGCTGCTGCCTCGCAGTTAGGAGACCTGGGTTCGCATGTTTGCATGTTCTCCCCGTGTCTGCGTGGGTTTCCTCCGGGCGCTCCGGTTTCCTCCCACAGTCCAAAGACATGCAGGTTAGGTGGATTGGCGATTCTAAATTGGCCCTAGTGTGTGCTTGGTGTGTGGGTGTGTTTGTGTGTGTCCTGCGGTGGGTTGGCACCCTGCCCGGGATTGGTTCCTGCCTTGTGCCCTGTGTTGGCTGGGATTGGCTCCAGCAGACCCCCGTGACCCTGTGTTCGGATTCAGGGGGTTGGAAAATGGATGGATGGATGGACATGAAACCTACAACACAAAACACAGATGAATAGATAGACTGACGGATGTGAAAGGCTATATCACGGACGGACAGATAGATATGATACTATATGATAGCTAATAAGATATGAGTGGCAGTTTATAACTGATAGATGTGAAAACTACTGCCATTGATACATAGACATGGAAGGCACTACATGAAAGATGTAAGTAGACTGATAGATGTGAATGATGCTATATAATAGATAATAAGACACCTTTGAACGGCAGTATGTAATTGATAGAAGTGAAAACTTCTATGAAAATGGTAGATAGATGTGAAACCTACAAAACAAAAGACAGATGAATAGATAGCAGTAGAGTGTTGTACCGTGTTAGCCATAGATTGGTACAGGTTTTAGTTAGCCAATAAAAGGTGTCACTTCACCCTACTTTCTCCTAGATGAACAGACAGACTGACAGATGTGAAAGGCTATATCATGGACGGACAGATAGATATGATACTATATGATAGCTAATAAGATATGAGTGGCAGTATATAACTGATAGATGTGAAAACTACTGCCATAGATACATAGACATGAAAGGCACTATATGAAAGACAGATAGATGTGAAAGCTACTGTGCAGATTTGAAAGTCACCACATGTCTGTAGTGCTAGGGTGTTGTGCCGTGTTGGCCATTATGAACGTAGTGAGAAGTTAAGTAAAATGACGCCTTTTATTGGCTAACTAGACAGATTACAGTATGCAGGCTTTCAAGGCAACTGAGGCTCCTTTTTCAGCCAAGATGACTGATGATTACAAACTGGGACCTGAGTTGCCTCAAAAGCCTGCATACTGTAATCTTTCTAGTTTGCCAATAAAAGGCATCATTTTGCTTAACTCTGCGGTGGGCTGGCGCCCTGCCCGGGGTTTGTTTCCTTGCCTTGCGCCCTGTGTTGGCTGGTATTGGCTCCAGCAGACCCCCGTGACCCTGTAGTTTTAGGATATAGCGGGTTGGATAATGGATGGATGGATTTTGTTTAACTTCTCACTAAAGCCACCATATGTGAAAGACAGATGAAGCGATGATAAATGTGAAAGGTGCTACATTACAGACAGACATACAGTATAGGAAGGCTGTGGTGGGCTGGCGCCCTGCTTGGGGTTTGTTCCTGCCTTGTGCCCTGTGTTGGCTGGGATTGGCTCCAGCTGACCCCCGTGACCCTGTAGTTAGGATATAGCAGGTTGGCCAATGACTGACTGACTGACTGAGGAAGGATTTTACTTAACATAACTAGATATGAAGGATGCTGCATTAAACAGTCTGAGGAGTATTGTGCTCGAACAACAGATAGATTAATGTGAAAGTCACAAGATAAGCTGGGCAGACATGAAAGACACAAAGTGAGCGACACGTACGGCCGAGTGACTTTCACGCCAGCCCGTTTGACATGTAGAATGATAACCGTGGTGCTCGATACCAAAGACGGGCACACCGAGGTACAGATAGGGCGGCGCATGTGAAAGGTGGCGCTCTACGAAACACAGAGATGAGCATCCAAGTCGCTGTGTTAGACAGGCAGATTTGAAGGGGGGGGCTGCGTGAGAAGGACGAACGGACAGACAGGCCAGCTCTGTTCTCGTGTATATAAATAAAATACAGAGCAGCACCTTTTTCGTTAATAAGCCATGAATTTGTACCCACAAAGGCTCAGTGTCACACTTTTCCCGATTTCGGATCCAAGCACGAGTCACTGTTACGCCAATTAATTTATGAGGTTACAAAACTCCAAGTCCCCTGGTGCGACACATTTTTGCGTTTAAATGGTGTTGTTTGTGGTAAACAGCACCATGATAAGTTTAACAAGAGCAAAGAACGTTTGACATTGATATGTAAATGAGGTCTCTATGGTGTAAAATAACTATTTTCTATTGAGACGTGCGCATGAGTCTAGGCCACTTTAGGCCGGACGCGCGCCAGTGCTACCCTCGGAGCAAGTGCTCCTGCGGTGACACATGTAGCGTCACTCCAGAAAGTGAAACACACCACGTTGGTGTCCATTCCTATTTACAGAGCAGTGCATGGTGTATAATGTCAGACGCACACATACACCGTCACTAGGTGTGCACAAGGACACTCACTCAGCTATCTATGAAATGTCCTCATGCCACCCTGTACATGCCTGGAGTCGCTTCATCCAATTTCAGGGTCACAGTGAGCCCTGAGCCCCTCCTGACTGGAAGAGACCGAGGCAGGAAGCAGTCATGGTGGACATCGATAGTGCACTTCAAGACACACACACACACACCACACCATCTAGTATATAATCAACGTGCATTTCTAACAAAGATAACACCAAAAAATACATAAACATAATGTGAACTCCACATAACCAGAAGGTACGATTTGAACTCCATGTCCAGTCTTTACAGCGGCGATGCCATAGGGGCAGGGCCGTCTTAACACATGGGCACGCTGGGCAGTCGCCCGGGGGGCCCCATGCTAATCTATGTATGCTGAGTGGTGGTGTAGCTGGGGGTCCCCAGTGCACTGCACTGCGTAGGGGAACCATTTTTGATTTTCAAAAGAATCATGCACATGAAGATTCAATCAAGAACCCTCAATCGTTAGGATCAGTACCAGGCTCCGGAAGTGCCCAGGAACAGATAACTGATTTGTCAAATGCCACTGGCTTCATCATTTTACCAACACAAGGACACAACCCAAGTTCAGGTTTTCTGGATCTGTCGTATCCTGCTGAGTCGCCTGCCATACGTTAACGATTTCTGTTTTGTCCACATATGCGTATTAGGGACCTTTTCAAAGCCCTAAAAAACAATTTGACATGCAAAGAACGCCGCGAGAATGAAACGGCTCTTAGTCAAAAAAGGCTCAACCAACAAGGAGCCACACGTCCCAGAAAAGTGCCATTGCAGAGGCTCTGCTGTGTTGAGAGTAGTGTGTGAAAAGACGACGAGTCCAGGTATCCTGCAGACATCATGTACAGTATGGTGTGTGCTGCACACATATGGGGGGTCTGCGGCCCACTGGGATTTATAAGAACTCACTAACTAAACTGTGTACTAACTGCAGACGCCTATAACACCCATACATACTACACTGTATGTATATAAATATATATAGCTGTACTACTGGATGAACTTACTACACTAGAACACTTGAAGTATTTAGTTACACATTTGGTTGCAAGTGTTTTATTTAATGTTTTTGTATTTATTGAGCTTCTGTAAAAGGCCAAAATTTACTCTGGGCACAAATAACGTTCTGTTTATCTATCTATCTATAATATAATGCCTTTTGTATTTATTATAAAGTGCACTTGATATCTATTTATTCATATCTTATTTCAAATCTATTGCCTAGTGCCATTGATGTCTTTCAATCACAAACTGCATTTTGTATTTATGAGACGGTGCCTTCCCTGTCTTTTTATCCGTTTGTTTCCTGTCTATCTGTTATGTGGTGTCTTTATCTATCACATCATTTCTTTCATACTAATCAATTATATGCGGCATTTGATATATGTTTATAATTATATAGTGCACTTGACATCTATTTATTCAAATCTTATTTCATATGTATTGTACTGTGCCATTCATATCTATCATATAATGCTTTTCCTAAATATTCACATCTATTATGTTGTTTGTCTATCATAATTTCCTTCATACCAATCTATTACAAAATGACTTCTGTAATTATATAGTGCCATTCCCAGCTATCATATAGTGCCTTATGTGTTTATTCTAGCTCTCTATAATATATTGTCTTTTATATTTTTTTTGCATTTCTAGAATTATACGGTGCACTTGACATCTATTATATATATCTTATTTCATATGTATTGTACTTTGCCATTCATAGAAAAGGCATTATATGATTGATATCTATAAATCTATTATGTAGGGTCTTTGTCTACCCTATAATGTCTTTCACACCAATCTGTTATATAATGCATTTGATACATTTCTATAATTATATACTGCACATGACATCTATTTATTCATAATTATTTCATATTTATTGTATAGTGCCATGCATATCACTCAATCATGTAGTGCCTTTTGTGTTTATTATATAGTGCCTTTCCTTTCTAGCTCTCTATAATATATTGTCTTTTATATTTGTTTTATATATCTAGAATTATACCATGCACTTCACATCTATTTATTCACATCTTATTTCATATGTATTGTATTTTGCCATTTATATCTAATAATAATAATAATTCATTACATTTACATCTATCACATAATAGATAGATAGATAGATACTTTATGCCTTTACTATCTATAAATCTATTAGGTAGGGTCTTTATCTATCATATAATGTCTTTCACACCAATCTGTGTAATGCATTTGATACACTTCTATAATTATATACTGCACTTGACATCTATTTATTCATAATTATTTTATATTTATTGTATAGTGCCATTGTCTAGTATGAAATCTCCTATATGATAAAACAATCTATTATATAATGCATTTGTTATACTTCTATAATTATATAGTTCCATTCTTATCTATCATATAGTGCCTTTCCCCTCTAGTGATTTATAATATTGTTTCTTTTCTACTTCTTATATAGTGCCTATTTATCTATTATTTGTTGTCTGTCTATCATATATCAGATTTCATACTAATCTATTATATAATGCATTTGTGCCTTTCCCCTCTAGCGATTTATAATATAGTGTCTTTTCTACTTCTTATATAGTGCCTATTTATCTATTATTTGATGTCTGTCTATCATATATCAGATTTCATTCTAATCTATTATATAATGCATTTGTTATACTTCTATAATTATATAGTTCCATTCTTATCTATCATATAGTGCCTTTCCCCTCTAACGATTTATAATGTAGTTTCTTTTCCACTTGTTATATAGTGCCTATTTATCTATTATTTGATGTCTGTTTATCATATAGGAGATTTCATACTAATCTATTATATAATGCATTTGTTATATTTCTATAATTATATAGTTCCATTCTTATCTATCATATAGTGCCTTTCCCCTCTAGCGATTTATAATATTGTTTCTTTTAAACTTCTTATATAGTGCCTTTCCTATCTACTTATCTATTGTTTGATGTCTGTCTATCATATATCAGATTTCATACTAATCTATTATATAATGCATTTGCTATACTTCTATAATTATATAGTTCCATTCTTATCTATCATATAGTGCCTTTCCCCGCTAGCGATTTATAATATTGTTTCTTTTCTACTTCTTATATTGTGCCTATTTATCTATTGTTTGTTGTCTGTCTATCATATAGCAGATTTCATACTAATCTATTACATAATGCATTTGTGCCTTTCCCCTCCAGCGATTTATAATATAGTATCTTTTATAGTTCAGGCCTTTCCTATCTATCTCTTATGCATTGTCTTTATCTATCATATAATTTTTTCATATCAATCTACTATTTTAAGTGTTTGATATCTATTTATATTTCATATTTGTTTCATATTAAAGGTGCGTCCATATCTATATACTCCAGTATATAGTGTCTTTCATAGTTATCGCGTTTAATCGCGTGTGGCCTTGGACTTCAAACCTCGAGGTTGTGGGTTCAAATCCCGCCACGGACAGCGTGTGACCCTGAGCAAGTCACTTCACCTGCCTGTGCTCCAAAGCAACTGCATCTCTCCAGTGCTGTAAGTCGCCTTGGATAAAGGCGTCCGTTGATTTTGGTGTGTTGCCGTTTCGGCCCCTCTCCTGTTTGATCTAACTCGGTGCCACTGAACATGGGGAGTCCACTCGGTTTGTGTTTTCCCTGATTTCACTATAGGTACAATTAAAATATAACGAAAGTATCGTGGTATATGCACAATTCTAAAACCCCCTCGAACTCGGTGTGTGTGCCGTTTTTGCCCGACTAGTGCACTGTACGGTTTCGTACATAAAGCGCACGTACAATGCACGTCGTCACAATTCTTGTTAGTTTTTTCGCCTCATTTGATCCCATGTGTTTTAGTTTCAAATTAAATAGTATGCAAGTTGTTCACTGTATTCGTTTTCCTGCTCGTTTTACTCTGCATATATGTGCGCACTTTACACATTTAAGTTCAAGTACTTAATTGTGTATTATCGCACAGTACAAACCGGTTGTAAAATCTTTTCGTTGAGTCTCACTAAAGTGAATTTGATGTGAAAGTGCTGTACGGACCATTCCGTAACGATTTTCTATCTCTTCTTCTTTGTTAACCTTCCCATTTTGTTTTGCACTTTCAAACCTGAGCTCCGACTCGCTAACTCGTTGCTTCTCCTGACGGCAGACCTTTCTGTTCAGCGATCCGTATAGCGAAGGGAGAGATTCGTGGCCGTTTCAGGGGGACTTGTCTCCTAAATAGAGAAATGAATCATCTGGAAACAGGAGGGTGAAAGGCTTTCCAGGGCACCCTTAAGCTGTATAGTCACCCTGTTATGTCCACCTACAGCCAGATCAGAAGGTTCAAACGGCGAGCCGTGCGGATCGGGTTTCTCGTCAGTGTAAATCAAGCCAAAGCCGAGCTCAAGTCGCGCTCTGTACGCAAACAAACGGCCGTGACTTTTGTTCTTTGGCAAGTTCCCCCGACGGATCGAGCAAACTGGAGAGATCAAAAAAAAAAAAACGCGCACCTTACTTTACTGTACTTTACACGTAACAAGATCGGGTAACAATGTTAAGCGAAAACAAAAGAAAAAGGATGGACAATAAGAGTACTCGGGTGAAACAATCGAGCGAACCAAACTCGTGAAAAGCGGCAAATTGCCTTTTCGTCTTCTATGCACTAAAGCGCAGGGAATTAAAAAAAAAAAAAAAAGAGTGCGCGGTCCGTTCGGCTTTGTGCGTGAAGTCCATTGAAACGGCGCTCGGGAATCCTGTAAAGCAGCATCGGCGATCTAAATCTGCCGTTTATTGAATGGCATAAAGTCAATGTAGCAAGCTGGTGACAAAAAAAAGGGTCTGTGCCCATTGTCTTACCTTTCAGAGCGAGTCCAAACGGCTCTCAGGCGACCCCAACTCCGCCCCCCCTCCCCTTTTTCAACCTTAGAGGGGGGTAATAAAAAAAAGAAGACTGAAATCCACCGGTTCACTGGCGTGAGCTACGTTGTATCCATAAAAGCGAAGCCCTTGATATCCCAAAAGTGAAGATCGAGATTTCTGTATTTATTTATTTTCTGTCTTTTCTTTTTTTTGTTTTTCAGACACAAAGACGCTGCGCCGCGCAGCCGGAGAGCCTCCGTTATGCGCCTCCTCTTCGCACTCCGTGCCACTCTCACTGCTGCGTCGTCTCACGCACTACAGAGAGGGGCCTTCTCTCGGGATGGAGGGAGGGAGGGAAGGAAGGAGGGAGGGGGGGGGGGGGTGTACCAGAGAAAGGCCTCATCACGTGACCCGACTGGTGAATGACACCGCGGATTAGAAACAGATGCGAAGGGGTAGGGGGGGGGGGGGGGGGGGGGGGGGGGGGGGGGGGGGGGGGGGGGGGACTGATGTTGTTGCGGGGGGTCCACTCAGCCAGATATATGACTCTCGTAAAAAGGTGGGAGAAGTACAGGGTTGTCGGGCCGCGGGATGGGAGGGGGATGTGTGCGAGAGCAGAAGAGGTTTTTTTTTTTTGGGGGGGGGGGGGGGCGGATGATATGAACCTGTGCGGCGGTGGGGGGGGGGGGGGCGATTAGTCCGCAAAGTGAATGAATGAAAAGTCGCGTACTGGCCCCGAGCGAAGACAGAGAGGGGAGGTACGTACCAGTATTTGGCCCTTTATGTAGAATGGGGTCTGGTGGCTAACCTGGAGAGGATGAGGGCCGGCTCTGGGTTATTCTGTGGACCTGAGTTTGGGGGTGGCGGTCGCTCTGCACATAAGACCCACACCCTACAGAGAGTGCGTGAGCTGATGGGACATCCCGGATCAGCCGCCAACTGGTAAACTGCAGAAAACGGTCAGGGTTGGTAAGCGTGGAAAAGGGGAAGAAAAAAGCCCCCCCCCCCCCCCCCCCCCACACCATGTCCCCCAATTGCTATTTGTCCTTGGACAGTTTTTTTTTGCAGTGATGCTTCATCGGTTATTACTGGAAAAGAATGCATGGTAACAAATTTGCACTTGGGGACTTTGGGTCATTACGGTTTTTACTGTGACTTCTTGCAAAGCGCCATATGGTTCATATCAGCCTGTAAAATTAGGAACTCACTTAATGAAATTCGGAATCGGGGTTGCTGGGCGGGGGGGTTGGGCGAGGAATCAAAGCCAATTCCAGCAGTACTGGGCACAACGCAGGAAACAGTCGTCTCACACACGCGCACGCACACACACGCACGCGCACGCACAGCGCTCACCTTTGAACCATCAAGTAACTTAATAAACACATCTTTGGAATGCTGGCAGTGGCGGACAGAGCTGGTCAATTCATCAGTGGACACAGGCGCCTGCCTGCCATCTGAGGGGACTATTTATGAAAGACACTGAGGGAGATCCGACACCCCCTCCCTCCCCCCACAATCAGCCATGGTGATCAAACAATAATGATAATGAGTGGGCGCTGTTGCCCACCGGGTACCGTTTATGAAAGTAGAAGTGCACACGCTCCACACACCAAAGAGTACACGTTCCTTAAAATCTGTGATATATACATAAAGGGGCACCGTTTCTGCTACACATTCTGGACACCAAGAGGGACTCCCCCTGCCCCCCCTCCCCACACACAGCTAGTCAAATTCTAATAATTCCGATTACCTGCTCTGCCTAGGGCTCCAAATTTGCTTCAACTGGCACTGGTGGCAGAGTAAGGGCCACAGGAATTAGTGTCCCCCAGCAGTCAGCATCTTGTGGGGGGAAGTACAGGGCATCTGCTTCAAAAATACAGACAGAAGGGACAATGAGGTGGGGGACCCCCCCGTCATCAAATTCTAATACTTCAATACTTCAATGAGTGGGGCACCAAGGGGCAAAATCCACCCACCCCCCAGCCTAGGGCTCCAAATATGCCTTGACCAGCACTGACAGCCCACTTCAAGCACGGCATAGGTGTCAGAATTGTGTTAAAAAGTCTTTTTTTTGGTCACGTTTGTAGGACCTTTATTAGGGTGGGGGCTGTAGGCGTAGTTTAAGTGGATGAGGTCTTCTCAACATCTGTACTATGTTGCTAAAATAAGTTTAAAAAACATTTTTTCCTCAGTTTTGAAAGGCCACAGTTAATGTAATCATGTTCATGCTCAACAAGTCAGTGACACAGTGGATCTCAAGCTGGTTAACCACAAGGAGACAAAGACTACAGATAAGAGGAGAATGAGGTCATTAGTGGAGTCCCTCAGGGGGATTTTGTCTTGGGTCCGTTACTTTTTCTGATTGTATTAATGACAGATTTCTCTAACCACTTTAAAAAAAGGATAAGTGTCTGTGTGCCTGTCTCGTTTCTATGTCCCTGTCATTCTAAAAGATGGTGCATCACATTTTTAGCAATAAAAAACATTTGCATCTGTCATTCCAACAGATGGTGCATCACAAAAATGAGCACTTCTTTTACAAATCCCATACCAAATGACATTTAACAGAGTCATATGTATTACATTTGTTATTCCAATTGATGGCGCATCGCGAACATCACTTCTTTCAGGAATCTCATACCAAATGGCATGTAACAGAGACATATGAATTGCATCTGTCATTCCAACAGATGGTGCATCAAAAACATTATTGCTTCTTTTACACATCCCATACCAACTGGCATATAACAGAGATATATGCATTGCATTTGTCATTCCAACAGATGGCGCATCGCAAACATCACTTCTTTTAGGAATCCCATACCAAATGGCATGTAATAGAGAAATATGAATTGCATCTGTCATTCCAACAGATGGCACATCACAAACATTATTGCTTCTTTTACACATCCTATACCAATTGGCATATAACAGAGACATATGCATTGCATTTGTCATTCCAACAGATGGCGCATCGCAAACATCACTTCTTTTAGGAATCCCATACCAAATGGCATGTAATAGAGAAATATGAATTGCATCTGTCATTCCAACAGATGGCACATCACAAACATTATTGCTTCTTTTACACATCCTATACCAATTGGCATATAACAGAGACATATGCATTGCATTTGTCATTCCAACAGATGGCGCATCGCAAACATCACTTCTTTTAGGAATCCCATACCAATGGCATGTAATAGAGAAATATGAAGTGCATCTGTCATTCCAACAAATGGCGCATCACAACATTATTGCTTCTTTTACAAATTCCATACCAATTGGCATGTAGCAGAGACATATGCATTGCATTTGTCATTCCAACAGATGGCACCTCAATCCAATGGCATATAACAATGATGTATGCATTGAATGATGCACTGTAAATGGTAATGCTGAGGTCTAAGCTGATTACTTAGATTTCAGCCCATCTTAGATTGGTAACAGAGACATATGAATTGCATCTGTCATTCGAACAGATGGTACATCACAAACATTACTGTTTCTTTTACAAATACCATACCAATTGACATGTAACAGAGACATATGAATTGCATCTGTCATTCCAACAGTTGGTGCATTACAAACATTATTGCTTCCTTTACAAATCCCATATCAATTGGCATATAACAGTAACATATGCATTGCATTTGTCATTCCAACTGATGGCGCATCACAAACATCACTTCTTTTAGGAATCCCATACCAAATGGCATGTAATAGAGAAATATGAATTGCATCTGTTATTCCAACAGATGGCACATCACAAACATTATTGCTTCTTTTACACATCCCATACCAATTGGCATATAACAGAGACATATGCATTGCATTTGTCATTCCAACAGATGGCACCTCAATCAAATGGCTTATAACAATGATGTATGCATTGAATGGTGCACCGTAAATGGCAATGCTGAGGTCTACGTTGATTACTTAGATTTCAGCCCGTCTTAGATTGGTAACACAGGCAGTACTTAATAATCTTGTGAAATTTGCAAATTATACGAAAAAAAATAATTTGGAAACACTTAGACAAGCTTCAGAACCGGACAACCACTTGTAAAACACAGTTTAATGACTAAAAGTGCAAAGTGTTACACATGGGCAAATTATAAATTCAAGATGGGAGACACTGACCTACAGGAAGAGACCTCTGAAAAGGATTTAGGGGTTTATGTTGACCAAACACTCTCAGAATCTAAGAAACGTGCAGAAGTGATTAAAAAGGCAGATCATATCTTAGGGTTATGTCATAAAAACTGCTGAATTGAAATCAAGGGAGGTTCTGCTCAAACTACATACTGCACTGGTGAGACCACATCTGTAGCCCTGTGTGCAGTTCTGGTCACCACAGTACAAGAAAGACATAACAGCACGTTCAGAGGAGACCAGCCAGGTGCATCATGGGACTTAAGAACATGTCCTACTGTGACCGACTCCAAGAATTAGACCTGTTCAGTCTGAGCAGAGGAGACAGCGTGTGGGACCTCATCCAGGTTCTCAAAATTCTGAAAAGCATTGATACAGGAGGGTGGCACAGTGGCGCAGTGGTAACACTGCTGCCTCGCAGTTAGGAGACCCGGGTTCGCTTCCCAGGTCCTCCCTGCGTGGAGTTTGCATGTTCTCCCCGTGTCTGCGTGGGTTTCCTCCGGGCGCTCCGGTTTCCTCCCACAGTCCAAAGACATGCAGGTTAGGTGGATTGGCGATTCTAAATTGGCCCTAGTGTGTGCTTGGTGTGTTTGTGTGTGTGTCCTGCGGTGGGTTGGCACCCTGCCCGGGATTGGTTCGTGCCCTGTGTTGTCTGGGATTGGGTCCAGCAGACCCTGTGTTCAGATTCAGCGGGTTGGATAATGGATGGATGGATGGATGGATTGATACAGGAGATCCAGTGACATACTTTGACTAAATGGGGAATCACATACTCGACTTCTGTAGTAATTATGGAGGAATGCATTTAGGACTGAAGCCAGAAGCTCCTCTTTACACAAAGAGTTGGAGGAATCTGAAACAAATGACCAAGACCTTTGAGAAGATTCTGGGTGAGATATTGGGACCCCTGAACTATTAGTTAAACAAAATGAGCCCGATGGACTGCATGGACTCCCCTTATTTGTTAAATTTCTTATGTTCTTATGTATTGTGTGTACTGCCGCCTCGTAGTAAGCAGGCACGCCCCGGGTACTCCCTGCCTAAAGCTTGCATGGGGGGGTCCATGTGGGTTTGCTCCAATTTAGTCGCACAGTCCAAAGTCATGCAAGATTTGTGAACTGATGATATTAAACTGACCCGTGATGTGTGTGTGTGTTTGTGTGTGTGTGTTCACCCTGCGATGGGCTGGCAGCCTGTCCAGGGGTCGTCCCTGCTGGTGACTGTTGCATGCTGGGATAGACTCCAGCTGCCCCACATGCTTTTGCTGGATGAGTGGGTTTAGAGGGTGGATGGATCAACAAATTCTATAATCCTCCTGCTCTTGGACAATTCTCTTGTGCATGTCTCCTGTCCTTATAACAGACAGAGAAACAGTCAGTACGGTTAACTTATTGGGCTGACGCCATAATCCAAGGAGACTTACAGCATTTGAGACACATTTGGTTCTTCAGGTGTAAAACAGGAAGGTGAAGTGACTTGCTCAAGGTCCCACAGTAGCGGGATATGAATCAAACACCTCGGGGTCTGAAGTCTTATGTACACACTTATGCACAAGCTAACACAGCCCCCCCCCCCAATTCAGAGGCATAAATCCTCCCTAATGTTTTATTTGCTTTATGTTAATCGTCATTTGTCAATTAGTTTCAGTGGCTCGGCTCAAAGGGGACCTTACTTACGATTGCCACTCAAAACTCCAAGTGGGACCCTAACTCCACCCTCCCTGGGGGACACACCCTTCTGGTGGGGGGACTGACCCTCCCAGACCTGAGTTCGATTACCAATAAACTCAGCTACTCAAAACCCCAATTCCCAATTCTCAATAACCCCACAATTCCCAGGGGGGCCGTCCCTTCCTAGGAGACCCACCCTCCCGGACCATAGTTTGATCGCTCAAAAGACCAAGAGGGCCCCAAACCCCGCCTCCTCAGGAACCCACCCTTCACCTTAGTTTGATCATCAATATACTGAGCTACTCAAAACTCCAAAGGGGACCCCCTAATGCCACCATCCCTGGGGGACTCACCCTTCTGGGGGGGGCCCTCCCTTCAGAGGACCCACCCTCACAGACGTTAGCTGATTTGTCAATAAACTGAGCTACTCAAAACTCCAAGGGGGACCCTAATGCCACCCTCCCTGGGGGGGTGCACTCTTCCAGACCTTAGTTCGATCATCAGTAAACAGAGCCAAAACTCAAAACTCTCAAAGGGGACCCTAACCCCACTGTCCATGGGGGACTCACCCTTCCTGTGGGACTGATCCTCCCAGACCTTATCTCAATTGTCAATTAACAGAGCCAAGGGGGACCCTCACCCCACAATCCCTGGAGGACCCTCCCATCCCAGGAGACCCATCGTCCCAGACCATCGTTCGATCATCATTAAACTGAGATGTTCAAAAGCCCAAGAGGACCCAAATGCCACCCACCTTTCTCGGAGGATGACCTTAGTTGGATCATCAATAAACTGAGCTACTCAAAACTCCAAGGGGGACCCCACTTCCTCCCCCGGGCCGTTATTTCCAGGCCCACCTACTTTGCACTTTTTTACTTTTTGTTAATTTCCTGGGCGTATTTCTGTAATTCTGTATTTGACCATTTGTAAAATGAATACTTGCGGTTTAACTGAGAACTTGCCTCCATGAAGAGCGCTCTACATAAGTGAACTGCTTTCACTGTAACTCTATACATTTTCCCATGGTGACAGTATCTGTATATGGGTTGGAATTGCATCTGGGGAAGGCTTGAGCCCAGTGCATCCTGGGTGGGCTGTCTCTCCCAGTGACCCTATGTAACATGGACAGGTGGAGTGTCTTGCTCGTGGTCACATAGTGGTGTCAGTAGTGGGATTTGAATCCACTAACCTCAAAGTCTGAAGTCCAAAGTCTTTACCACTAAGCCACCCTGCCTGAAAGTGCACTTAGTGTACAGCTACTCCCTACACCCTGAAATATTGCAGTTACACCATTGGACCACAGGGTGGCACTGCACTTCCCCAAGCTCCTACTAGACCAGTAGTTAAATGTCATGCTAGATTGATTTTGTTCAATTGCTGTCAGTTCTTTATGTTTTGTTTATATGTGTGTGTGTGTTGGGGTGGGGGGTGTTTGGGGGGGGGGGGGGTCCTCCACTCATTATGCACTTATGTGGAAGTAAGCTAATAAATACAGTGAGCTTATTCATCATTCATTCCAAATCTTCACTCCTGCCCTGCTCTTATTGACTTACCTTATTGTTTCCTCCCTGGGTGGGAGTGGAGGGCGGCGCTCAGGTGGGGGGTGGGGGGGGGGGGTTGAAATAAATGGATGGATGGATGGACACGTACAGAACAAGCACATGTTGTACCAGTGTGTAAAAGATTGTTTTAGCAAATGAAAACCTATCTTGTGGACATTTTTACCCAATGTTTATTTGGAACTGCCACCTGGAGACAAAGCTCTTTTTTATTTGTCACTGTCAGTGGTGACAGCTTGAAATTAATGTGTGCTTCTCTGTATTGTGGACACCGGATCAATACGCTGATAAATGCACCGCCTTTTTTTCTACATGTTTGACGGCAAAGCCGCCCGCCAGAGCGCCTCTCCTGAAAATCAAGCATTAGATGCCAAAGGAACCCAATAATTCAGATGGACTTCCATGTCACCCTCAAAAAAGGAGCAGGAGGGCTGCAAAGCAGAGAACAGCCCCCCCCCAAGCAGTACAAGTAGTATTGTCATCTGTACGGGGGTACCATGACGTGTCTGTGTGACCGGCTGTGACATCTACAGGTGATGCCTCTCAAGTCTCGACCTTTGACCTTCTCGTATCTTGTCCTTATTTATACGGTTCAGCTGTTCAGTTTGACCAGAAGTAGGCGTGTGTGTGTGTGTGTGTGTGTGTTGGGCAGGGGGTCTGCACTTATTTACAATCCCACCAACCAGGGAACAAACTGAAATACACATTTGTATTAACTCCTAAATGTTAACAGGGCTTCATGCCACCAGGGGTGACTTCTCAATGGTGGTTTCATTTTGACACCAAGAGACTACAAGCGCACTCAGAGGGAATTCCATGGCTGGAAAAGTTTAGAGCAGTTCATGGAAGATGACTTTGTACATAAACGGAATTAAGCAGTTACTGGAAGGATTCATGATATGATGTGAAATGATAAATAGAATGGTGGCACAGTGACAGCACTGCTGTGTCCCAACCAGAGGACCAGGGTTTTCATCTGGGATTCCCCTTTCTGGAGTTTGAATGTAATGCTTGTGTCTATGTGGGCTTCATCTGGGTTCTCCAGTTTATCTAAAATCCAAAGACATGCGGGTTAGGTGGACTGGTCATGTTAAACTGGCCCCTGTTGTATGTGTGTGTGTGTGTCTTCATCCTGTGATGGGCTGATGCCCTGTCTAGTGCTTGCTGGGCTAGGCTCCAGCTTCACCGTGACTGTGCAGTGGATAAGTGGGTTTAGAAAATGGACGGATTGTATCAGAAAGTAATATTCTCAAGCCCAATCCAATTGAAGGGCTTAGAAAACAGAAGCTTCTCCCTTGAGCAAACAGCCCATGCCCATCACAGTGCCCACTTATGCATACGCTAACATTTGGAATCAGTTATCCTAGTGCACACATGTCTTTATGGACTTGGTAGTTAAAGCAGAATACTTGGAGAAAAATCTACAAGAGCAAAGGGACAACGGTGCCAACCCTGTAAAGATGCCATCTGGATATAGGATTAGAAATCAGAATGCTGAATCCAGGAGGCAGCAGCACTACACACTGTGCCACCATACTGCCCATAGATTATATTGTGATGATCAACTTGTCACCTTGTCCTGTCCCAGTTGTGTTGACTGCTTTTGTAAGTTGCTTTAAACAAAAGTGTCTGCTTAGCAAATAAAAAAGAATGGACTATTATATTATATTATATTATATTATATTATATTATATTATATTATATTATATTATATTATATTATTATCATTTTCTAACCTGCTTAATCCAGACCAGGATCTCTGGTGGGCTTATTCCAGCCAGCATAGGGTGCAAGGCAGGAACAAACTCTGGACAAGGTGCCATTCCATCGTAGGGTGAACACACACACACCAGATACACACATGGGCCATTTTGGTGCCACCAATTGACCAGCCTGCATGTCTTTGGATTATGGGAGGAAGCTGGAGTACCCTGAGAAAACCCACACAAACATGGGGAGAACACGGAGACTTCACACAGGGAGCACCTGGGATGAGAACCTTAGTCTCCTTATTGCATGAGAGCAGTCCTGTCACTGTGCCACAACTCAATCCTATTCTATTCTGTTTGCAATATCACTGTACCACTGTGCCACTCTTCTATTCTTTTCTATTCATGCTATCACTGTGCCACCGTGCCACAATTCAATTTTATTCTATTCTGTTTGTGCTATCACTGTACCACTGTGCCACTCTTCTGTTCTATGCATGCTATCACTATGCCACTGTGCCACAATTCAAATCTATTGTATTCTGTTTGCAGTATCACTGTACCACTGTGCCACTCTACTATTCTATTCTACTCTATTCTGTTCTATTCATGCTATCACTGTGCCACCATGCCACAATTCAATTTTATTCTGTTCTGTTTACGTTATCACTGTACCACTGTGCCACTCTTCTATTCTATTCTATTCATGCTATCACTGTGCCACCGTACCACAATTCTATTTTATTCTGTTTGTGCTATCACTGTACCACTCTTCTATTCTATTCATGCTATCACTGTGCCACCGTGCCACAATTCAAATCTATTCTATTCTGTTTGCAGTATCACTGTACCACTGTGCCACTCTACTATTCTATTCTATGCTATTCATGCTATCACTGTGCCACCGTGCCACAATTCAATTCTGTTCTATTCTGTTTATGCTATCGCTGTACCACTGTGCCACTCTTCTATTCTATTCTATTCTATTCATGCTATCACTGTGCCACCGTACCACAATTCTATTCTATTCTGTTTGTGCTATCACTGTGCCACTCTTCTATTCTATTCATGCTATCACTGTGCCACTGTGCCACAATTCAAATATATTCTATTTTGTTTGTGGTATCACTGTACCACTGTGCCACTCTACTATTCTATTCTATTCATGCTATCACTGTGCCACCGTGCCACAATTCAAATATATTCTATTCTGTTTGAAGTATCACTGTACCACTGTGCCACTCTACTATTCTATTCTATTCTATTCATGCTATCACTGTGCCACCATGCCACAATTCTATTCTATTCTGTTTGTGCTATCACTGTGCCACTCTTCTATTCTCTTCTATTTCTACATTGGCATCCTGCAGTAGTACAGTATGTTTTAAGTTCAAGTCCTTGATGCAGAAGCTGTGTATCTGGAGACTCTTGTGAATTCCTCTGCTCCTTTTTGACCACTCAGAACTGCTGATGAAAGGCATCTAGTGATGCCACCACTGCATGGCATCAAATCTCAATCTAGACTCACTTCAGGTGTACCCCCTAGCTGCTGGAACAAGCTGCCCACATTCAGATGAACTGCTGGCTCCCTCGAGGTGTTTCAGGAGCGTCTGAAGACTCTCCTGTTTGGTGAATTTCTATCGATCTGATTGTGTCTTTGGTAGGTTCTTGTAGGATTTAAAGTCAGAACACTGAATCCTTGTGGCAGCAGCACTACAGTCTGAACAACCATGCCACCCACATATTATATTATATTATATTATATTATATTATATTATATTATATTATATTATATACCCCAGCCATGCAGCCTATTTAACACACACACACACACACACACACACACACACGTAACCTCACATTCACAAATGGGCCCGTTTGGACTCACCATTAAATCTGACTTGTACATATCTGGGCATGTGGCAGAAAAACACGAGTATCTAAAGAACCACTGACTCAGAGATGAGGAGAACGTGAATCATCTAAAGAAACAATGCCAAGACACAGCACTTACAGTAAATCAAGGACACTGGATCCACGAGATGGCAGTGCTACTCATTGTGCCTCCATCTATGGAAGCCCTTTATTATATTGTATTGTATTATCCATCCCTCCATCTTCCAAACCTGCATATCCAAAGCTGGACAGTAGGGAAGCTGGAGCCTGTCCTAACATGTACCGAGGACAAGGCAGGAACAATACCTGGAGGGTGAAGACAGACAGATGGACATGCACATATATATGCAGTCTGGTGCCCCACCAGGGTCTGGTTAGTGCCTTGTGCACAATGCCACTGAGACGGGCTTTGGCCCCCTGCCACCCCAAATTGGGCTGAGAATGTAATGTCATGTCATGTTTGATGGTCCATAAGCCCCAGCAGCCCTAGTCGGCTCACGGCTGGGTGATGGTGGCGCTGCCAAGTTGCTGCAGGCAGGCTTAGTCTCCGGTGAGTGGACAGACACAATCAAACAGCCCCCTTAAAAGAGAGAAGAGAGAAAGCAGAGCGGGATGACCACAGCCACGCTGCTTTTCACCAGTTACATCTGACATTGTGACAAACAGAAAAAAATATATAGATAGAGTTTGGGAATTACCCGCTGGAGAATATTATAAAGATGGACATGAGAAAAAAAAGAATGGGAAGGAAAGAGTGAAACTACATAAAATAAAACTATTAAATAAATAATCATAATAAAAAAAAATATACAGAAAACATGCTGCAGAGAGCGGCAGGCGGTGTGATCTACAGCCCATTCGGAAACATTCTGTAATTAACGGCTGATCAGCGCAGTGGGTATCTGTTGCACAGAACAGCGTCTGCTCGCCCAGCTGTAATCCTGTTGGCTATTTAACTACCAAATCAAACATTTCTTTCATTTGCACTTACAAAGTGACAAGAGCAATCTGTAACTTGCGAAACAAGCTGAACACAAATTGAGTTTTTACCGTCTCCTTCTCTTCATTGTATTTCTAGCTCGTTCCCTGTTTGTTATTCAGCATCCTATCCGCTGGAATACACGTCTCCTCGTCTCTTTCATATTCTCTCATGTCAAAGATAAAGCAAACAAAACCAAACAACTGATATCTTAGACACAATGCCATGCAATGCAAACTAATACAATACTGCACAATACTACTGCATTTACTTTAATATGTGAAACCACCAACTGTACTATACTATACTATATTATACTACAGGACAGTGTGCTGATAAAGCCACCATTTATACTTGTCCATATCATACTCTATCAGTCGTTATGTTGATAAAGTCACTCTACTCTACTCTACTCTAGTGATGAAGCCACCATATGCTAATCCTATACAATACCAATCATTATCTTGATAAAGTCACCATACATTCTATAGTAATGTCATTTTATGCTATGCCATGCTATATTATACTCTGTCCATAATTTTGTTGATAAAGCCATATTTTATATTATACTATACTATATTGCATTGATTGAACCACCATTTGTGCTATGCTGTACTATACTATGCTCTTTCAATAATTATATTCATAAAGGCAACAACTATACTATACTATACTATACTATACTATACTATACTATACTATACTATACTATACTATACTGGTGAAACTGCCATAAATGCTATGCTACTCTATTATACTATGTTGATGAAGCCAACATACTGTACATTCTATACTAATACTAGACACTATTAATCATTGTGTTGATGAAGCCAGCCTCTATATTGTTCTCTGCAGTATTATACTTTACTACATTTATATGGTTGCCATATATGCTTTATTGTCATCATATTTTTTTATATTATACTACATTACCATCTATACTAAATTGTGTCGTGAAGGTTACGAAGATGTTAAAATAATTATGCAACAGTAGTACTGTATTAAATTTCAATCATTGTACTGATGAAGCCACCATGTGTACTATACTATACTATACTATACTATACTATACTATACTATACTATACTATACTATGTTGTTGAAGCTACCATTTATAGTAATCACAATACTATATTATATCAATCACTGTGATGATGAAGCTACAATCTATCTTATACTATACTGTAGTATACAGTGTTAAGGAAACCATCATATATGCTATACTAATGCTGAACTGCTATATGCTATGGTGCACTATACAATACTCTATCAATCATTTTGTTGATGAAGGCAACCGTCTATGTCACATTATATTATACTATTGATAAAACCACCACATATGCTTTACTAATCCTGTATTATATAATATTATTTTATAGTTTATCACTCATTGTGTTGATGAACCCATCATCTATGTAATACTATACTATACTGCATTGTTATATTGTGTTTAATATTCTGTTACATTATGCTGTGCTATACTGTACTATACTATACTATGCTATATTATAATCTACCAATCTACCAATAATTTTGCTAATGAAGCCATCATGTGTACTATACTATACTATACTATACTATACTATACTATACTATACTATATTGTTATATTGTGTTTGATATACTGTTACGTTATGCTGTGCTATACTGTACTATACTATTCTATGCTATATTATACCAATCTACCAATAATTTTGCTAATGAAGCCATCATGTGTACTATACTATACTATACTATACTATACTATACTATACTATACTATACTATACTATACTATACTGAAAGCAGAATGAATCTACATTTTGAAGTAACACTTCTTCACAGATGTATAACGCAGTGTAACTTTTCTCTCAGGGGTCTACTGCTCTACTCGAGGAACGCAGCAGATTGCCTACTAACAATGTAAAACACTTCTTCTTCGTGTAAATACACGTAAGTTAATTCAGTCCTACTGAAAACAAACAAGAAAAGAGAAGCAGACCCTTGGATCCAAACTAAACTCCTTGTCTGCTTCTCTGACTTTAACCCTTTCCAATCTCCGCAGACCCGTTCAGTCGTATCCTTGGACGTTTTGAGCGGTAATAGTAAGTAAGGTCCCCTCTCTCTTGAGGCGAGCCACTGAAATAACTGACAAGCTGACGCTTGTGTTAAAAGTCATCGGAGACGTCAGATACAAAGTGGTCGTCTCTAAAACAAGGAACACACACTTCTCCTGTACTTCAGACGAAGCCCCCGATTTGTTTTGTGTGCCTCTTCTTCTGTGTCTCTCTAGGGCGCCGGTGTTTGTGAGTCACCCGTCAGGAAGGTAAAGTGTAGTTTCAGGTAGCCAGCGTCGAGTGTCTGACATTAAGGATTTGTGCTCTGGATACGAGTTTCTTTGTACTGGCGGCCGTCTCTCATTCCAGTGCTCCCCTTGATCTCGTACGTTTTACTGAGGGGCACTCACTACAGCCTACTGCTTTATGGTGGCCTGTTTGGCCGAGTCTTAGGAGACTCTTGGTGGAATTTGTGCTACTTTTGCTAGATTTCCCACTCAAAAATCCCCCCCCCCCCCCCCCAATGATTCTGCTCCTCCTGCAAACTCCTGACGAGATGAAAAGGAACTCAACAGAGCATAGTGGGGAGGGGGGTCTCGGGGGTCTTGGGGGGGTGTTGGTCATTTTGATAAAAGTGCACCAGAAACAAAGAGAAAGAGGGGTCTCAGGATGAAATCATCAAAGCTGGACTTCACCTCCTCTAAGAGTTCTCAGGGCTTCTTCTAGCTACACATCCACATTT
This sequence comes from Erpetoichthys calabaricus, assembly GCF_900747795.2. Taxonomy (NCBI): domain Eukaryota; kingdom Metazoa; phylum Chordata; class Cladistia; order Polypteriformes; family Polypteridae; genus Erpetoichthys; species Erpetoichthys calabaricus. Next base: position 155,665,001 of record NC_041405.2, read on the forward strand.
TCCCCGTGGCATTTGAAAAGAGAACGGACCCCTTCAAGCACAATGTTTCATCTTTATGTACGCAGTGAACTTTTCGAGTGGATTTCACACCCCGGCCTATTTTTTTATTTTTATTTTCTCCGAGCTCGCCTGGCGCTAAGCTGTGCTGACACTTGAGCCGTTACAAGAAATTCAGAACGGGCCTCGAGCTAATCCTTCAACACAATGAAAATGATATTAGCTGATTATTGGTCAATCAATCCTTTATTTAGTGCCATTCACAGTGCGGACAGTAAATGAAGGGCTTCAAAATCAATGAACAACTCAAGCTTGACAACTTACCGCTGTTTCTGAATAAGAGCACTTCTTCAAGGAAGAGTGGGCTAAGACTCCTCCACGGCCACGTCAAAGACGGACATGGAGTGAGATGAATGCCGTCAGACGGTGGAGTCAGAGCTCTGCGCTTTCTACACACCTTCATTTGTGTATACGTTCAAAAACCCCTAATGACAAAGTGAGGACATTTGTCCAGAAAGGTGACTGTGAACTCAGAGGTCCGGCCCTCCAAGATGGTACTTTAATTCTGCTTGACCCCCTACCCCTGCTGTTGATGTTTAGTTTTGATGGACGGCCTGTTCTAGTTAGAGTCTGGTGCTGTGATGAACCTTCCACTTTCTGATGGTGGACCCAGCAGTGCTTAACGGGACATTCAGGCTCTTTGATATTTTTTGGTAGCCATTTCCTGCCTTGTGCCTTTCAGTGACTTTGTGTCTCACGTCAGCTGATGCTCCTTGGTCTTCATTGTTGTAATCATTGTCCATCAAAGACTACGGCCTTACAAAGGGGGCTTTTTATATCCAGAGAGAAAGAATAGGACTCACTAGTAGGACCTCATTCTGTGTAATTACGACTGTCAAACGACTGTCATCTTTGTGTCATGTGTGTAAACCTGAGGCTTCCAAAGCACAAACTTGAACCTTTCAGTTGTTCTTCTTCAGTTAAATTCTTCATTGTCATTCGACTGGTCCTGTTAGGGGTTGCCACAGTGGATCATCTGTTTCCATATCTTCCTGTCCTCGTTATCTTGCTCTGTCACCCCCATCATCGTCATGTCCTCTCTCACCACATCCATACACCTCCTCTAAGGTCTTCCTCTTCTCCTCTTGCCTGGCAGCTCTATACTTTGCTTCCTTCTCCCAAGATACCCAGCATCTCCTCTGCACATGTCCAAACCAACACAATTTCGCCTCTCTGACTTTGTCTCCCAACCTGAGCTGACCCTCTAATGTCCTCATTTCTAATCCAGTCCATCCTCGTCACACCCAAATCTGATCATCTTTAACTCTGCCACCTCCAGCTCTGTCTCCTGCTTTCTGGTCAGTGCCTCCGTCTCCAGCCCATATAACATAGCTGGTCTGGTCCTGTAGACCTTCCCTTTCACTCTTGCTGATGCCGGTCTGTCACAAATCACTCCTGACACTCTTCTCCACCCACTCCACCCACTCTCTGTTTCACCTCTCCTTCACACTCCCTGTTACTCTGTACTGTTGATCCCAAGTATTTAAACTCATCCATCTTCACCAACTCTACTCTCTGCATCCTCACCATTCCACTGACCTCCCTCTCATTCACACACATGTATTCTGTCTTGGTGGTCCTACTGACCTTCATTCCTCTCCTCTCATATCTCCACCTCTCCAGGGTCTCCTCAACCTGCTCCCTACTCTCGCTACACATCACAATGTCATCAGCAAACATCATAGTCCACGGGGACTCCTGTCTAATCTCGTCTCTCAACCTGTCCACCACCATTGCAAATAAGAAAGGGCTCAGAGATTATCCCTGATGTAATCCCACCTCCGTCACTCCCACCGCAGACCCCACCACTGTCACACTTCCCTTGTACATGTCCTGTACAACTCTTACGTACTTCTCTGCCACTCCCAACTTCCTCATACGATACCACTGCTCCACAGAAAATGGTTTATTTGAACTTTGGAAATGTATTGTTACAGCAGAAGAATTCACATCACAATTCCTTGATAGGTAGACAAATCTTTTGTCAGGCAGGACATTAGGTTGACTTTCAAGGGGACTGAATACTTTTGCACTCCACTGTAGCTGAACTGTCCCAAAATCTTATCAAAATACTTCTTAAAGGTTGTCAGTATTTCTGTTATGTGTCTACATGTGGACCTTCTGCTATTTCTGTTAGGTTTCACCCAGGGTTCTTCTCATGCCTGGGCTTCATATTCTTGTTTTATGATTTTTTTTTGTTCACTGTTGGGTCATTGTTTCATATTCATGTTACTGTCATGTGTTACGTGTGTTGTGTACGATTCCGATGTTACGTTCCATGGGTTTTGAGGGTGGTCCCCCCAAGAGGTGGTGCTACCTGCCAGTCACCGCTAGGAACTGCTGCCCTTCGGCCTATTAATCCAGGAGGGTCTCCATGGTGGTCATTTCCAATGGTGAGTGTTTTACTACGCTTTTGTGATTTTATTTTTTGCTATTTGGATTCTGTATTGGGACTTGGCTGCTTTTGGATTTGCCTTTTGCAGGCATTGTATGCCGTTTGTGCTCTTTGGAGCTTCACGTTGTAACATAGCGTTGGCAAAATAAACCTTTATTTTTTGCTGAGCTTGCATTTGCCCTTATTATTATTATATTTTTATTTTTTCCTTCCTGCGGTGGGTTGGCACCCTGCCCGGGATTGGTTCCTGCCTTGTGCCCTGTGTTGGCTGGGATTGGCTCCAGCAGACCCCTGCGACCCTGTGTTCAGATTCAGCAGGTTGGAAAATGGATGGATGGATTTTTTCCTTACTGTTTTTATTGACTTTCATCAAGAAGATCATCTCTTTCACACACACCTGTGAGATTTACTTTAAACTTCGGACCCATCCATTAAATGGGGTGTCCTCTGGGACCCCAATCCTTCTTATGCTGTTCTTTGTTTTCTTTCACAGCGTAGGGATGGCCGAGCAAAACAAGCAGGGGGTAGAGCCCCAATAATAAAGAATTATTTTAAGTATGTCAGTTACAGTGAATACAAACTGTTTGTGGCAGAAAACTAATTTTTTAATCAATCTTTTCACAAAGGGCAATAACGTTCCATTGTATATAGTGCCTGTCACACTAAACATTCAATTCCATTAACTTACTTTTGTAAAGCGCTCACCACTGAGTGTAGATGCAGAGCTTCTGTGACAGTATCACAGGAGAAATGCCTGCATAGACTTTATAAAGTACTAAATACAGAATTAGTGCACGCAAAGACACAGATTTGTTTAAATACGCAGAATACAAAGTAGTTTGAAACTGATTATCATAAATCCATCCATCCATTTTCCAACCCGCTGAATCCAAACACAGGGTCATGGGGGTCTGCTGGAGCCAATCCCAGCCAACACAGGGCACAAGGCCAGGAACCAATCCCGGGCAGGGTGCCAACCCACCGCAGTTAACATAAATGGAAACCAACAATATCTGTCCATTAATTAAATGTTGAACTATGACCAGTTATATCATCTCAATGTGCTTCGGTTTGCATCAAATCTTTTTAGGTGCATTCACATACAATGCATGAAGAACCCATTTGTGATAGCCGCGTCTGTTGGTCTGTCCATCCGCATGAAAAAACTCAACACAGGACACATTTTGTTGAAATCTAACACATTTTTTTCTTCAAGGTAAATTGTTGAGACAGTTCAAATTTCTTTTAAGATATCTTAAATCAGATTGAAAACTCTCCCTTCGAAAAGCATTGGCGAATTTGTGAACACATCTCTCTTAAAGCAGAGAAACGCTCTGTGCGAGTCCAGCTGTGAATTAGTTTACTGTGTCAGTTTAACCTTGACGACAGTAACACCGACTTGTTCATCTTGTAGATTTTCTGCTTTTTCACCCTCGATAGCCACTACTGACAGCAAACAGATCCCCAGGACAAGTTAATGAAAACACCAGCAGACTGCGTGTGCAGAACATACAGGAGAATTGAAATACTGTTTCTCTCTCATCTTCATAGTACAATAAAATATAATATAAAAAAAGTATAAAAGTATAACATATAAGATAAATAACATTAGAACTTGTAAGTAGACCTGTGTATAATATGCAATAGTCAGTAGTGCAAAAGCCAATTACAGTAATAAATGAGAAGGTGCGTTATAGAGTAGCTTATGAGATGTACACAAAGACAGACAGTTAGCAAAAGATAATAATAATAATAATAATAATAATTCTTTACATTTATATAGCACTTTTCTTACTACTCAAAGCGCTCTCCACACAGGGAAGACCTGGGAAGCAAACCCACAATCTCCTTACTGCAAAGCAGCAGCACTACCACTGCACCACCTGAGAAGGTTAGGGTTAGGGTTATGGAGTCTTTATATAATAGCAGCTGAGGTGGGGTACTTGGTAGATGGTGACTCTTGTTACGGTCCAGGGGCAGGGGGGAAGGTAGTGGACAGAGTTCAAGTCCCGCCCTCCTCTCAACCATAGAAAACCACGCCCACAGTCCTCTCACCTCTCATTCGGGTGAATGCTTTTGACAGACACAGTTCATGCTCCGACGAGATGAGACATTTCATCACGAAAGGTTATCAACAGTAAAAATGAGTACACAGGCAATCCCAGCACCGAGAACGATGAAGTCAAATGAATTAACGCGACAATTGTCGATCAGTTACACGGCAAATTGGTTAAATGTGTATTAATATCTATCTATCTATGTTTTGCTGAAACAGTTGGTGGTAATGGTGTGGAAAATGAAAACATCAGCTTACAAAATCCTGAAGATTTTGTTAACACGGTCTGGTCTTCCACTGGCCAAATTACTGTAGAAAGAAGGATGAATCGTAATGTTATTGCGTAATTTATGTCTGAGTGGTGGGCTATGCAATAGGACAAGATTAGTTGTATTCAAAATTAGTCGAACAATTCTGACATGTAAAATTTTAACAGGCAACAAGAAAGGTAATGTAGTCCATCTTCACTAATGACATTAGACACCAAAGGAGATCTTGATATGCCATTCGTATTAAAACGTTTACAGTTTCCCATTAGAATAGCTCTCCAAAAACATGCGGGTTAAGTGAATTGGCGGCACTAAACTGGCACGTGAGCGTGGTTGGTAGGCTGACCTGCAGTGGATGGGCACCCTGTCCAGGGTGTATTCCTGCCCTGCACCCTATGCTAGCTGGGAAAGGCTCCAGCAACCAACCCGGCACAGGATTTAGAATTTATGATTTTTATAATGAGCAATATCAGAAAAAGGCTTGGACAATCATGCATGATTTGATATAGTGCCTTTAACATGATTTGTGTGTGGACTTTGTTTTAGAGATGACATTACTGTAGGGAGCAATTCAATTTGTCTTTATTTGAGACGCCTAACTTACGCTGTGCAGCATCTCGAAATGCTTTGCTGTTTATGTATAACGTCTTTGCTGTTAACAAGCCATTGCATCAGAGAGCATTAAAGCTTCATTTTCAGTGCTGCCATTTTTGAAGTGCAGCATCTCTAAGTGCTCTTTTACGAAATCACGCTGACACTGCGGCAGAATACTTATTTCTGTCTAGGCAGCTTGTCAGACCCTTCCTGTAATATTTTCATTCATTCAGTTGTTCGTTCATTCGTTCATTAAATTATTAAACCCACTTACATTTGTGAGGGGCGTGAGTCTGTCTTGGCACTTCACGACAGGGTGCCAGTCTGTTGCATGGCCCACTCAGACACACATACAAGTGCCTATAAAAAGTGCCCCCCCCCCCCCTCAATTTCAATAGTTCAGTTTGCAGTTACAAAGCAAATTCTTAGGACTCTAACCTTATAACCCTTTGCCCTCCTCGTTTCTTGGATCCCACAAGTTGTCTGAAACATTCCTTTGGGACTCTGGTCCGTGTTGGCACACTTGCACGTTTGTCATCTGCACATTCATGCTACGATTCTCCCATTCCAGCACATCCCAAAGATGTTCTGTTGGATTCACATCCGCCGACTTGGAAAGCCACTGAAGAACATTGACGTCATTGTCATGTGCATGACACCAGTTTGCTTTGTGACAAGCTGGACTATCCTACTTGAAGTTGCCAATAGAAGAATGTGGCCATGAAGGGGCACACATGGTCAACAACAACACTCAAGTAGGCCGTGGCATTCAAGCGAGGATTGGCTGGTGTTAACGGTGCCAGAGTGTGCCAAGAAAACATTCCCCACACCATTACACCACCACCGCCACCACCAGCAGCCTGGACTATTGACACAAAGCCATTTGGGTGCATGACTTCATGGTGTTGGTGCCAACCATCAGCAGAAATTGAGATTTATCAGACCAGGCTACATTTTTCCCCTGTCATGTTTTGGTGAGCCTGTGCCCAGCACAGCTTCAGCTTTCTGTTCTTGGTCTGAACCGCTTTGAGGTTGGACGTTGAACATTTTGAGATGCTCCTCTGTTGTACAGAGCACTTGTCTGTGAGCTCAGACCAGTGTGGCCATTTTCCTTTGACCTCTCTCATCATCAACAAGGCATTTCCGTCACTGGATATTCTTTGGTTTCTCGTACCAATCTGAGTAAACTTAGTCTCACAAGTCAGATGTACAATACATACGCCTGGAGACAATCACAAGTGAGGTTTGCTTAAAACTTGGTAGAGACAATAAGACGGCCATCTGATCTTCAAACTGTGGTGACAATGAGAGGCCACCATTACCCACTGGCTGTCATTTATGAAAGTTAAGGAGCGCACTCTCCTCAAAGTCAAGGGGCCCACGCTCCTCAAAGTCCAAAGTTTGTGTTATTTAAGGGGCACAGAGTATGGACCCTGAGAGGGACCAGGCTGTCAAAGTCTAATAAAACTGGCTACAAGGGGCAACTACCATCAACCCTGACTAGGACTTCAAATGGGCAACTACCAGCACTGGTGGTCTCCCTTGGGGGTTCCAATTCAATGAGTATCCTTGCAAAGAGAGGAAAGGAGGTCCCTCTTGGGGTTTCCAGTCCAATGGGCAACCTTGGGGTTTCAAGTTGGGAAGAATAGGAATTTCTAGGAGATTGCGAATTACTGGTGGGAGTCTGGAAGAAAACTTGGAACATCTGCTCTTTATAAACAAACCCTGTTTGCAGTTGTCTGTTTCAGCCAGGGGTTTACTGTAACCCTATCTCTCTTATGGGTATTTCTGTATATTTTTGACCTCCTCATTTTTGGGCCTGTATAGTCTGAAGCCTACAGGGAGTAGTTGGGTGGGTGGCTGCAAGGGTTAAAGCCAATTCTGGGGAGGTTTGTGAAGGTCCTAACCTGCTTTTGGAGATATGTAGTAGGCCTTAAACACAATTTCTCTGAGCCAGAAACTTCACAATGCTAGGGCATGTCATTTTAAGTATAACGTCTTCCATAAAATTACAAAATTTCCGTTTGCATTAATTTTGCTCTAGATTTGCTGAAGATCTAAAAATAATTCACACGTTTCCTCAGGTTTCCAGACCCAGAGATGCATTTTTCTGGCATTGGTTATTTATTCAGAGTCTTTATTTTGATGTTTACAATTTTTCTTCCCATATTTTTTGACATCATTTTGATTTTCTTCTGGGTGTCGCTATTGTAACCACAAGGGGGTGCAACTGAGCCCAAACCACAAGCACAGTAATACCCAAAAAAACTCCAAGTTCAAATAAGGGCATTTACTCAAAAAAAAGAAAAAAACATCTTCTTCAGAAGAACACCAGCAAAATACACAAATTCACAAATCTCCATCCGTCTCAGGAGAGCATTGCCCACTGCCTCCTGACACTGACGTGTTTAAGTGTTTTAAAGTTCACCCAGGAACAGTTTCTGTTGTCACGCCCAAGTCATTTAGAGCAGTCCTCCTCTGGCAGAACCTTTGGTGGTCCCCAAAGACCCGGATAGGGCTGCTCTTCAAGACTTCAACTCCCATGACACCCTGTGGACGTCCTAATTAGGTACAGCCCTGGGGAACACTGCCACCTGTCGTGTGGGGGAATGAACTGCTCCCTGTAAGCCCGGTCACCCATTCCATCCACTATTGAGTCATACCTGGCCAGGTATGAACCCTTCCTATATCGAGGCCAGGATGCTCGTCCTTCGTCCCTGTCACCTACATGATGCTCAGGTTTAAAGTTTACCCATCGTCATGGGAATGCTTCCCACAATGCATCGGGGCGGCACAACAATGACCCACTCTACGCAACAGCATGATTTTGCCTTTTATATTTGTATATTACATATATTGCACAAAAAACATCTACCTTACATAATATTTTGTATTTCTATCTATCTATCTATCTATCTATCTATCTATCTATCTATCTATCTATCTATCTATCTATCTATCTATCTATCTATCTATCTATCTATCTATTCCTGCCAACTACGCTATCTATCTATCTATCTATCTATCTATCTATCTATCTATCCAACTATCATATAGTGCCTTTCATATCTATCTATCTATCTATCTATCTATCTATCTATCTATCTATCTATCTATCTATCTATCTATCTATCTATCTATCTATCTATCTATCTATCTATCTATCTATCTATGTAATCCTGCCAACTACGCTATCTATCTATCTATCTATCTATCTATCTATCTATCTATCTATCTATCTATCTATCTATCTATCTATCTATCTATCTATCTATCTATCATATAGTGCCTTTCATATCTATCTATCTATCTATAATATAGTACCTTTCATATCTATCTATCCCTCTATCATATAGTGCCTTTCATATCTATCTATCTATCTATCTATCTATCTATCTATCTATCTATCTATCTATCTATCTATCTATCTATCTATCTATCTATCTATCTATCTATCTATCTATCTATCTATCATATAGTACCTTTCATATCTATGTATCCATCTATCATATAGTGCCTTTCATATCTATCTATCTATCTATCTATCTATCTATCTATCTATCTATCTATCTATCTATCTATCTATCTATCTATCTATCTATCTATCTATCTATCTATCTCAGAGGAAATGACACAGAGTGAAAGAAAGAAAAATAAAAAATACAAAAGGCCACTTTGACTCGAGGAAATTTGAACAAACATGGCCTCCAGGCACGCTAATCCCTGGCTGATAGTGGCGCTGACGTGCCTCAACTTCTCTTTGCAGCACCTTCGCCCCCACCCCCAGCATTCCGATTTGCCCACTGGCCACTTGCGATGGAGGTGGGCAGCAATGCGGTGCATGGGGAGGCCCTGAGGAGGTGGGGTGGATAGACAGGAAGACAAAAGCCATAGATCCAAGTAAGAAAAGCCAGCTGGATTCTTAGACGGCCTGTCTAGCATCACTGGTTACTCTGCTCAATGCAGCCACACAAATCTTTAGCCTGAGGCTGGAGGGCTGTGCCTGCCATGCTTCTCAAAGTTTGGGGTCCTAAGGAAGAAAAGCTCATCCTCCAATAGCCCTCCAGCAGTCACCATCATTTCTTCATGTTGTCTGCCCAATCCAATGAGTGAAAAAGGCAGCAGACTCCGCCCACCCTCCCTAAACCACACCCCCAGCATTCCACTGTCCTTGCTTTTTAAGAGCAGCTGGTCATCCTCTGAAGCTCATTGAAACTTTTCTACTCGCTGAAAATTCCCACCTTTGCTAACCTGAAGCTGTGGCACACTTAATTATTGGATCTGGAAAAATAAATAAATAAATGAGCTCAACAGAAACATAAGAACAGAAAAGGAAACAATTTCTTAACGATCTGCAAATGAACAATCTACTGACTATTGTAATGCAAACGAGGCCCACAGAAAGCCGCTGCACGCCACATTCCTACTCTTTGCTTTTTTTAAGCAGATTGGCTGATTTTCTTTCCTTTTTTTATTTTATTCCTCCTTCTTGTCTTCTGATTTTATTCATGACTTTATCTCAGGCTCATACATTCCAGGGACCGCCTGCCGCACATCTGAGAAGAAGATTCATTGTCTTTAACTGGAGTCGATTTACATTTAAAAGAGGGCTTAACTCATCCTGGCTCGAGATGACTTACTTTCATAAGCAAGGGGTTAATTGACTTGCCTCTCGGGGATAGAAATGGAGACAGATGAAGAAGAAGAAGAAAAAAACAGAAAAACAGTTATGGAAAAGGTAATTATGCTAATTAAAGTGTAAGCGGGGTGCCACTGCATACGAGAAATCTCACGTGTAAGCAAAATGTCGAGTGGTGTGGTGGTTAAGGCTTAGAAATTCAAAGCTTGAGGTTGTGGGTTCAAATCCCACTAATGACACAGTGTGACCCCGAGTGAGTCACTTCACCTGCCTGTACCCCAATTATTAAAACAAAAAAAGGAATTGTAATTCACCTTGGATAAAGACGTCAGGTCAGGTCAGGTTAGGGAGCGGGCACTGGTACAGCCTGCTGTCGCACCCACCATACGATGAAACATCTTGGGATCCTGGTTGGCAACCCCCCTAGACAGACACAAGGTCCAGTCCCTCCCTCCAGAAATGACCCTCTATCTGCCACAGCCAGGTGTTATGTTGGTGTCCCCTTGGCCTGGTCCTGCTACTCTGGTCCTCAACAATGAGGGTCACCCTTGGGTAATCGCACCACATGACCATAGTGCCGTAACTGATGATCCCTCACAATGCAGGTAACGTGCCTCATTCAGGACGCCATGAGCAACATAAAGTCAAACCAGCAGGACCCAAGGGTTCACCAAAGACACACATGAAGGAGTCCAGTCTTCATCTCAGGTCTGTGACTCACAAACAGGGAGCACCAGGACTCTAAAGACTTGGACCTTCGTCCTTTTGTGTCGCACACCCCTTTCCAGTGACCTCATGACCCCCCATGTTCTCCCAATCCGTCTACCGATGTCATAGGAAGAGTCACCAGAGACATGAATGTCACTGCCGAGGTAAGTAAACCTCTCGATGAGGTCAACACTCTCTCCGCAGACAGACACACTGCTGATGGCCGTGCCTAAAATGTCATTAAAGGCCTGGCTCTTCGGTTTTTATCAGGACTCTCACAAGCCCAGACACTCAGACCCCTCACTCAGTCTCTCGAGACCCCCAATTAGAACCTCCATTGACTCCATGAAGATCACAGCATTGTCTACAAAAATAAGATCAGTGAATCTCTCTTCACCAACAGGTACCCACAGCTGCTGGACCCCCACGACCCTGCCCACCACCCAGTCCATGCCAGAACTGAAAAGGGTAGGAGCAGAACACACCCCTGACGGACCCCCAGAATCAACTGGGAAAAAAACATGGGGGGTCTGCCTCCACACTGCACAGCACTCACAGTATCAGTGTACAGGCCGGCCATGATATCCAGCAACTTCGGGGGGATCCCACAAAGTCTCAGGATGTCCCACAGGGCGGCTCGATCAACTGAGTCAAAGCTTTACGAAAATCGACAAAGGCTGCAAAGAAACTGCCGGTATTCACGTTTGCACTCCGTGACAACACTCAGACATCACTGCAATAGAAGAATAACGAATATTTAAAAATTTGGGGTGACTGTAGGTTAACAGTGTACCTCCACTCGTGGAATTCACCTTAGATAAAGACGTCAGCCAAATAACTGAATGAAACTCCAAATATTATAAAGGCAGACTCCGCTCTGAATACCTCTGTGTCAGTATGGTGCAGCACATCTGAATGGATACTACTTAGAAAGGAGCTATAAGAGGCGCCATAAAGAAGGTGAGCTTTATACTTTATACCCATCATTAAATTCAATGATTAACATGATACTAGAGCAGTGGTGCAGCAGTCCTGGAAGGAGAGCTCTTCAAGTGCTATGAAAATATCATGAAGGACACTATATAGTCCATAAACAACAGTGGATACTCGTCAAGATAAGCAGCTTTGTCAGCACTTGGAAAGGAGCTATACAAAATAAAATAAAATAAAATACGTTACAAAAAAGGGTCCTGCATTCTGCATTCCCCTCCATACAGGATACGAGAAGAGATGGTGCAGCACATCTGAGTATCACGAGAGGAGCTAAATACAAATTTGAACGTGTCACTGATTCTGTAGCGCTGTCGATAATTTAGTGTCTGTCTGTCTGTCTATCTATCTATCTAATCCTGACAAATACACCATCTATCAATCCTGCCTACTACGCCATCTCTCTCTCTCTCTCTATCTATTATATAGTGCCTTTCACATCTATCTATCTATTATATAGTGCCTTTCACATCTATCTATCTATTATATAGTGCCTTTCACATCTATCTATCTATTATATAGTGCCTTTCACATCTATCTATCTATCTATTATATAGTGCCTTTCATTCTATCTATCTATCTATTATATAGTGCCTTTCATTCTATCTATCTATCTATTATATAGTACTTTTCATTCTATCTATCTATCTATCTATCTATCTATCTATCTATCTATCTATCTATCTATCTATCTATCTATCTATCTATCTATCTGTTATATAGTGCCTTTCATTCTATCTATCTATTATATAGTGCCTTTCACATCTATCTATCTATTATATAGTGCCTTTCACATCTATCTATCTATTATATAGTGCTTTTCATTCTATCTATCTATCTATCTGTTATATAGTGCCTTTCATTCTATCTATCTATTATATAGTGCTTTTCATTCTATCTATCTATATTATATAATGCCTTTCACATCTATCTATCTATCTATCTATTATATAGTGCCTTTCACATCTATCTATCTATTATATAGTGCCTTTCACATCTATCTATCTATCTATCTATCTATCTATCTATCTATCTATCTATCTATCTATCTATCTATCTATCTATCTATCTATCTATCTATTATATAGTGCTTTTCATTCTATCTAGCTATCTGTTATATAGTGCCTTTCATTCTATCTATCTATCTATTATATAGTGCCTTTCATATCTATTTATCTATCTATCTATTATATAGTGCATTTCATTTCCTTCAAATAAAGTGTTTTGTAAGTAGTTATTAAATAATATTACATAATTAGGTATGAAGGTTATAGTGCATTGTATCTTCTTTATATAGTGCCTTTTATAGCCATCAATTTATTTTATGGTGCTTGTCATATATTTCTATATAATATGGTGCCTTTTATATTTATATATTACATATATATTGCACAATAAACATCTATCTTACATAATACTTTGTATTTCTATCTATCATATAGTGCCTTTCACATCTATCTATCTATCTATCTATCTATAGTACCAAGACCACCCACCCCAGACTGGCCCAGTTCGTCCCACTGGTTCGGTTCCTGCTTTGCTCCCACTGCTCTATCGATGATCCTCCCTATCTGAGGAAGTCATATTGCCAGACGCCAGTAAAATTCTTTTTTTACTTTCATGCACCATGTCGCCCTTCTCCAGTACATTGAATGTATAGAAAGCTGATCAATCAAAGTTGAAAATATTTTCTAGAATCTTCCTGAATTTAATATTTCATTTGAAAGACCCTGCAAGTCTAAGTAAGCCCTCCCTACTCGAGACTAGCTGGAGAATGAACTTGGAAGCGTGTCAGCCGGAGCGTTAGACGTCAAGTTGTGATCTGCATGTCTCTACTTATGCAACCTTCTCAGTAACTGGAACGCACACTCCAAGTCACGTACTGTAGCTCAATAATATTCAAATATGTGTTATTTCTAATGCAGGCCTGCTTTTCAGACTCTTTGGTATAAACGCTCGTTCCGTCCAACGCCTTGCAACACGAGCCGTTCACGTATTAATATTTATTATTTGGATGCAAAGTGGGACGCTCCATTCTAAATCAGAGAGAGATTCATATTGTAGAAGCTTGTCTAACTAATTTGGGGAACACGTTTGATGGGTGCAGTGACGTATCCCAGAATGCACTTTGTCACTTTATGCTGTAAATGTTCCGTTCCTTTTCAATATCATCTACGACGACTGTTCAGCATCAGAGTTGGCTCTAATTTTATACGCGGTGGCAGCAGACATTCATTTGAAAGATGCAGGATTCGGCCCCACGTTGGTCCACTCAACAAAGTACAGCAGCACTGAGATGTCATAAGGCGGCTGGGGCAGTGGGAGAGACGGCGTAGGATGGGGGCTCCAAATCTAATCCTGATAAGGTGGGTGGCAGATGACCAAACAAGGACGCAACTGAGGATGCCACACATAGGAAAAGCTGTGGGACCAGATGGAGTCAGTCCTCAAGTTCTTAAGGCCTCTGCTGACCCACTCTGAGGGGTCCTCTGTCACCTGTTCAGTAAGTTGGGCACTTCTTCACTTGATGATTACAAACCAGTGGCACTGACACCTCACATCATGAAGACTCTTGAGAGGCTGGTCCTGGTCTATAGGAGTCCTCTTGTGGTAGACCACCTGGAACCCCTGCAGTTCACCTATCAGACAAAGACTGGAGTGGAGGGGGCAATGATCTGTCAGCTCCACAAGGCTGGACGAAGCTGGCCCATCTGCGAGGATGACATGTTTTGATTTCTCCGGTGCCTTCAGTTTCATCCAGCCATCCCTGTTAACTTAGAGATATGCAGGTGGATGACCCTGTGGTGTCCTGAGGATGTCAGGCAGACCACCATTTGTGAGCACCACAAGGAACAGGCCGGTCTGCTTTACTCTTCACTTTGTGCACCTCAGACTAGAAACAGAACAGCAGGTCGGGTCACCTGCAGAAATTCTCTGATGATTCTGCACTTATGGGGGTGTAATACGAATCAACAGGAGACGTCAAAGGTTTGGGGCAGCCACCCGTATGATGTGCCCTGTCACAATGGGTGAATTTAGTTGAGTTGTGTTCAGCTCAAGGTCCAAAACAGAACTGACTCATAGGTGTAAAGATGGTGGCTTTAAAGGTTGAGCTCGGAAGTGATGTCATCATGGGCGCTGGTACCAGGAAGTGATGTCATCATGGGCTTTGTGGACTGGGAAGTGATGTCATCATGGGTGCTGGTACCAGGAAATGATGTCATCATGGACGCCGGTATCAGGAAGTGATGTCATCATGGGTGCTGGTATCAGGAAGTGACATCATCATGGGCTACATTGACCGGGAAGTGATGTCATCATGGACGCTGGTACTAGGAAGTGACGTCATCATGGGCTATGTTGACTGGGAAGTGATGTTATAATGGGTGCTGGTACCAGGAAGTGATGCCATCATGGGAGCCGGTACCAGGAAGTGATGTCATCATGGGCTCTGTGGACTGGGAAGTAATGTCATCATGAGCGCCGGTACCAGGAATTGATGTCATCATTGGTGCTGGTACCAGGAAGTGATGTCATCATAGGTGCCGGTACCAGGAAGTGATGTCATCCTGGGCTCCATGGACCGGGAAGGAATGTCATCATGGATGCTGGTACCAGGAAGTGATGTCATCTTGGGCTCCGTGGACCAGGAAGGAATGTCATCATGGACGCTGGTACCAGGAAGTGATGTCATCATGGGCTTTGTGGACCGGGAAGTGATGTCATCATGGGAGGTGATACCAGGAAGTGACATCATCATGGGCCCCCGGGACCGGGAAGTGCAACTCTGTGACCCAAGCGTGACAACGTATGTAGATTTCACTTTCACCAAACAACAAATCTTTCAATTCTCGCGGATACGCCTCTTCTTTTGGAAGAAACCCTACTATTCCCTGATGGCAGCACGAATTAGACAATCTACAAGTCTCCAACTACTTTAAGTTTTAATCTGAACAATATATCCGATCTCTTTTCACTGTTCTGTTATTTCACTGAGTAATATTTTGTGTTTGTTTGCGCCAATGCGATCTTTACTATCATTTTTTTGGAGACTTTTGAATTTTCGTACTTCCGTTATCTCTAACCTGCTCTTCATGTCTATCACATCAACGTTTTTGAATTCTTTACGATGTTCTACTTAGTCATTGGCTCTTTGTCTTGCGGGACGTGAAAGTGTCTCTCTGAGAAAATCTCGTCCCGTCCCAAGATTTCTTTATATACTACTCATCATTCAGCAGAAGTGGGTCAAGAAACCTGATGGGGGGGGTCTCCTTTATATCAACAGGCAACGATTCCGTGACGGCCAGAGTGGTAACATCACATCAAGAGTGGCCCACCGAATCAACAAGCTGATTAGACGGGCAGGGTGCCAGCGCCCACCCAGGACTCCAGACTCAAAGTCAAAGGAAGCCCAAAGCTGCCCTGGCATTGCTGGGCACAAGGCAAGTGGCAGGTAGTTGAAGGGTCCATTCACCCACACAGCCGATCTGGAGTTAGTAATTAACAGATAAAAGTCTCAAGTTGTACCGTCAGCTGATGTGGACATTATAACGATGACTTGGTGGTATGAATTATTGTACTTGTGAGTTGCTGGCATTTGCCAGCTTTACCAAGAGCATCATCCTTTTCCACTTTCTTCAAAATGTTGCATACAGATGGGCCAGAATTGCTATAAATTTACATACGTACGTTCTCCTGTGAAGTTTTCTTTTATAAATCCTGACTTTATCTTGAAAGATTTTGTTTGCTTAATCGCTACCAGGTTCCTAAGATGGTCCTCCAAAATGTGTATTTTCCCAACCAACTCTTATGTTGGCCACTTTACATGCCAGGCTCTCGCCATTCTGCATCATCATCTAAAACAGCAGCTAGAGGAAAACCAGACGATCAGAGAAATGTGGAAATATGTGTAATTATAATTTACATTCTCGGGGAATGTCTGTTCATAGTCATAATGATCAATATTTGTTTAGAATCCCTATTGAACGTAGCCGCATAATCTGCATTGAAAAATATAAATAAGTATAATTTACATGCAAATTAAAAATCCATTGCTATTTGGAAGCTCACAGTGTTTGGCAATGTCATGTAAAGCAAAGGCCTAAACAGCACTGTTGGCACAAACGCTCAAATATCGAAACATGCATATTTATTATGAAATTTACATTCGGTCCAAAGTCTTCTCTTTGTTAGAATCTCGGCTGTTTGGCAAATTTGAGAGCCATAGCTGGTGTGAGAAGTGAGGAAGTGTCCTGCTTGTTTGTCCTCGTCCACTTGGGACATTTTGGCTATGAACCTCAAAAGAAGTAAATTCAGGTTTATAGATAAGCTAGCTGTCATCCGCGGCTCTGCCCACATAGTTGTGAAACAGGACAGACTTTAAAAATCAATATCCATCCAACCCACTATATCCGAACTACAGGGTCATGGGGGTCTGCTGGAGCCAATCCCAGCCAACACCTGGAGCAAGGCAGGAAACAAACCCCGGGCCGGGTGCCAGCCCACCGCAGGGCACACACACACCAAGCACACACTAGATAGATAGATAGATAGATAGATAGATAGATAGATAGATAGATAGATAGATGAAAGGCACTATATAATAGATAGATAGATAGATAGATAGATAGATAGATAGATAGATAGATAGATAGATAGATAGATAGATAGATAGATAGATAGATAGATAGATACTTTATTAATCCCAAGGGGAAATTCACATACTCCAGCAGCAGCATACTGATAAAGAACAATATTAAATTAATAGGGACAATTTAGCACGTAACCTGCATGTCTTTGGACTGTGGGAGGAAACCCACGCAGACATGGGGAGAACATGCAAACTCCACGCAGTGAGGACCCGGGAAGTGAACCCAGGTCCCCTAACTGCGAGGTATCAGCGCTACCCACTGCGGCACCATGCCAAAAATCAATATAAAAAATAATAATTCTGGTCAAGCGGAACGTAGGTGACGTTGGCACTTTATGTGATCATGTTGAGCTCTGAGGTGAGAGGGTTCCTGGCATGGGGAGAAGAGCACATGGCCGTGATATCTCTGCCAATCAGCAGCTACCCTCCAAAACACATGTAGCTCTTATCTCTCTCTCAAAAATGTCAAACGTTACTCCTTAACAATCTCTGGATGATGATGTCTGCTGAACAAACAGGTATCGCTAGCCGCGCTCCAACACGTGGGGAGAGGTAGAGCGACTCGAACGGAGAGGCTGGCGAGTGAGTGAGTGAGGAAGGCCCCGCCCAGCTCCCTACACCTGACGTCACGCTTCCCCCTCCCCTCAGCCCGCAGCCTCTCTCTCGGATTTCTGTGAATAAATCGGTGCCGCAATTGAACTCTGATTCATAGCGCGATGAGAGAAGTCGCAAAATCAACCAGAATGTTCAAGCAAATTATATTAAAAAAAACGATCTAAATCTGTTAAGTAGCTGTGAATTTCCCCTTGGGATTAATAAAGTATCTATCTATCTATCTATCTATCTATCTATCTATCTATCTATCTATCTATCTATCTATCTAGTTCTCACGTTCGCTAGCTAAGCGGATGTAAGATACGCCCCGAGGCTGTCACGTGAGTCAGGAGGGTATTGCCCCGTGTCTCTCGGATTCTTGTAAATAAATTGGTACCGCTAGCGGGCTGTGATACTTCGCGCAATGAGAGAATTCACAAAACCAACCGGAACGTTCAAGCAAATTATAGAAAAAAACTGAACTAAATCCGTTAAGTAGTTCTCTCATGAAAAGCGGACAGACTAACAGACAGATTGAGAGACGTTTGATTTTATATTTATAGAGATGAATAGGAAGATGCTGGAATGAAATACATTAAATTGAGTAGAATATGCAGTTTATTTCAACTAAGAAATGCGAAGATTAGATTAGAAGAATCTGGACGAGCCCAACAAAGCTCGCCAGTCCCATCCACTCAATTCTTCTAAAGAAACGTCGAGTTTTGAGCATCCTAGTTATTCACGTACAGACTTAAGAGTGGTTGACCAGCAGGGGACAGTGCCAGGGCTGCTGCTATTTCTAATAGATTTAAATGATTTGGATAGGAAAATAAATAATAAGCTGGTTAAATGTGCAGATGATACCAAGAAAGGTGGACTGGCAGACAATCGAGAATCATTTGAATAGTTTTTACCCCCAAGCTGTCAGACTCCTTAACACCAGGCTGCCCCCTGGGATCTTCCACACGGCCTCAACCACCTCGTTAAACAGAACTTTCATACATCAAGCCACTGTCCTGTAAAGACGAGCGTGCAGGTAGAGAAGAACTGAAAATCTCACACTGACCTTTAAGGATTTTGCACACTGCACTTTGACACTCTGTGAAACATTCTGACCTGTCATTGTTTACACGTCTTAAACAACTATCAATCATACACTGATAATAATAGATATAGATAATACGGAAGTTATTTATTTATTTATTTATTATATTACATATCTATTGACTACATTTATGTATCTAGATTGCAAATTCCATACATTGCATCAATGTTCATATTGCTTACTACACGTCAGTATTGCTGCTATTTCCTTGTCTTGTCTTGTTTGTGTTTTAATTTTTAATTTTAATTTTAATTCTATTTTTAATTTATGATTTGCACTTCATGTTGTTACACTGTGGACCCTGAGCTTCGCAATTTCGTCTGTCTGTATACTTGTACAGTATATGGTTGAGATGACAATAAAGTTCGCTTTGACTTTGAATCATCACAGAGGGGCTTGGACAGCACACAGGCTCAGGCAGATTTGTGGACAATTAAAATTTAATGTCAGAAAATGTAAAGCGTTACACGTAGGAAGTAAAAATGTGAGGTTTGAATGCACAATGGGAGGTTTGAAAAATCGAAGGTACACCTTATGAGAAAGACTTACATATACATACATACATACATACATAGATAGATACATAAATAACACTAATCCAAAAATCAAACACTGCGCGAAAAATATTCTGCTCAAGAATCCAGAAAGTCGGTTAGAGAAAATCGCTCCATGAAATCAAAAAGCGAATCCTAATGTCCGATGCTCAGAGATCCTTTGAGTTGACCTTTATGCCGCTTCGCCGAATGCAGAGCCGGTTCTCGGATTTTTGCGAAGTTGTAAATGGCGTCCCGTCACCCCCTGTTGCTCTGAGAGGACTCATCACTTGCAGACTTGGTCGCAGGACTGGGGATGCGGAGTTACTGAGCACCTCGAAATCACGATTTAAGAAGGTCGAGTGGAAACAACGTCTGTTTCCGAGAAACAGCAAATATAGTAAGTAGGAATCAAGCTTAAGTAGTAATATTTTTACGTTTCATTTAACGTTTCTATCAAGAAAATGTTTTTTTTTTTTGAAAAAATATACTTTATTTACATATATGTTTGGGTGATATACATAAAACAAAATCCAGTACAATTACAATATATAACTGTCTACTAATTCAAATAGAAACGACTGTATTCAGCTATAGTCTGATACAGTCTTACATGTGAATTTCCCATTGGGATTAATAAAGTATCTATCTATCTATCTATCTATCTATCTATCTATCTATCTATCTATCTATCTATCTACTACTCCATTCCTACTAAACCTTATTTACATATACATTGCTGAAATATATGAACAAAAAAAAAGAAAAAAACCTTTACAATGTTACAAGCCGAGATAAGATTTGGTTTTTCAAATTGCATCACATTTAACACTACATTCAATATACTGTTCCACATTCTATTACTTTTTACAAGTTATTGCAGTCTCGACTTGGTCCCCGTCCTTGAAGGCTTGAAAATGAAGCATTTAAAATCTACAAGTTTCATTAGCTTGCCTATAATTATTTATTTAAACCACCTTCTAAAGATATACCTTTCGATGATGGTGACATTGTATATATAATTATTTATTTTTAACTGAAACATTGCCATAACCTATACGTGTCGTTTAAATTAGTAAAATAAATTGAAAACTTAGCATGATGGCAACATTCAGCGAAGTAAGAATATAATGATTATTCTTAAGTAGGAATCTTTACCCACAATTCCTATTACCATACGCTCGTGTATGCAAATCATTCAATCTGCCGCTCCAAAAATACGCACAAGTGCTTTAGCGCTGCCCAGAGCGAATTTCGCAAATGGCGTCGATCAACAGGCAACGAAGTTTCCTAAGTTTTAACCCAACGTCCATTTGGGAGACGATCATAGTTTGGGTTAAATCCGCTTGTAGCAATTCCTACCAGAGCTCCAGTCCTGTTGCCGTTTTGATCGTTTAATTTTATTTCGTCACGTCTGTCTCTTCTATGCTGCAGTTTGAGGATTATTATTATTGGCATGATCATCATTGTTGTTGCTTTTTGTGTTATATTGTTGGGACTGTGTATCGCTAGTATGGGAAAATAATATCAAACAATTTAATCGGACATTCGCTTTGAGTCCGAGTGTTCATAGCATGTCGCGTCGCCCAGGACCGTTTCATGGGCGACAGATTGTGCTGTGCACAGTGCAGACAGTGCAGGCGCTGCTGAGGCGCACAACAGAAATATTTCTTTGTGGTCCAGTCCGGACAAACTTTTCCAAACAAAATAAATGTAAAGACAAGCCAAGCAAAATGACCCCTTTTATTGGCTAACTAAAAAAATTACAATATGCAAGCTTTCCAGGCAACTCAGGCCCCATCTTCAGGCGAGATGTATTCATTGCCTGAAGAAGGGGCCTGAGTTGCCTCGAAAGCCTGCATATTGTAATCTTTTAAGTTAGCCAATAAAAGGTGACATTTTGCTTGGCTTTTCTCTACATTCATAATGGCTAACACGTTACAACACCCTAGTACTAAACAAAATAAAGAAAGGGGTTTCTATATTGGGTTGTAGTAATGCTCCCTGATCACTAGAGGGCACTTGTCTAGACTTCCAATACAACTCGGAGTCCTGCCATGTGCAAAAGTTCGCTGATGACACTGCTATCGTGGGCTGCATCAGGAATGGGCTGGAGGAGGAGTACAGGGACCTAATCAATGACTTTGTTAAATGGTGCGACTCAAACCACCTACACCTGAACACCAGCAAAACCAAAGAGCTGGTGGTGGATTTTAGGAGGCCCAGACCCCTCATAGACCCAGTGATCATCAAAGGTGACTGTGTGCAGATGGTACAGACCTATAAATATCTGGGAGTGCAGCTGGATGATAAATTAGACTGGACTGCCAATACTGACGCGCTGTGCAAGAAAGGACAGAGCCGGTTATACTACCTTAGAAGGCTGGCGTCCTTCAACATCTGCAATAAGATGCTGCAGATGTTCTATCAGACAGTTGTGGCGAGCGCCCTCTTCTACACAGTGGTGTGCTGGGGAGGCAGCATTAAGAGGAAAGACGCCTCACGTCTGGACAAACTGGTGAGGAAGGCAAGCTCTATTGTTGGCATGGAGCTGGACAGTTTAACATCTGTGGCAGAGCGAAGGGCGCTCAGCAGGCTCCTATCAATTATGGAGAATCCACTGCATCCACTAAATAGTATCATCTCCAGACAGAAGAGCAGCTTCAGCGACAGACTGCTGTCACTGTCCTGCTCCACAGACAGATTGAGGAGATCGTTTCTCCCCCAAACTATGCGACTCTTTAATTCCACCCAGAGAGGTAAACGTTAACATTCAACATTATACAAAGTTATTGTCTGTTTTTCTGTTTTTCACCTGCATTGTTATCAATCTTTAATTTAATATTATTTTTTGTATCAGTATGCTGCTGCTAAAGAATGTGAATTTCCCATGGGGATTAATAAAGTATCTATCTATTTATCTATCTATCTATCTATCTATCTATCTAGACCTCCTATGCCCAGAAAGAGCCCTGCCCGAATGACGTCATGCGCCGTGCAGTCCCGGAGGATGTTGGGTCGGGCCACCATGGCAACGGCCGATGCTAACTTCTCAAAACGTCTGTGATCAATAAACAGAGTTATAAAACTTCAACTTAATAACTGCTTCAAGTCAAGTCAGGTTGGGGTGCGTGCACTGGTACAAAGCGTTGCTGCACCCACCACACAACGACACAACTTGGGATCCTGGTTTGCAACCCCCCAGGCAGACACGTGGACCAGTCCCACCCTCTGGAAATGACCCTCTATCTGCCACAGCCAGGTCTTACGTGGTGTGACCCCTTCGCCTGGTCTATCCACTCGGGTGTCCAA
This sequence comes from Erpetoichthys calabaricus, assembly GCF_900747795.2. Taxonomy (NCBI): domain Eukaryota; kingdom Metazoa; phylum Chordata; class Cladistia; order Polypteriformes; family Polypteridae; genus Erpetoichthys; species Erpetoichthys calabaricus. The sequence continues at coordinate 155,687,903 of NC_041405.2, forward strand.
CAATGAGCCGGATCACCCCCTCACAATGCAGGTGATGTGCCTCATTCGGGACTCCATGAGCAACACAAAGTCAAACCAGTGGAACCCAAGGATTTTCCGAGCAGACACACATGAAGGAGTCCAGTCTTCATCGCAGGTCACTGGATAGTGTCTCACAAACAGGGAGCACCAGGACTTTAAAGACTTGAACCTTCGTCCCTTTTGCTGATATCAGGAGTGCCACACACCCCTTTTCCAGTGACCTCATGACCCCCCATGCTTTCCCAATCTGTGAATTTCCCATTGGGATTAATAAAGTATCTATCTATCTACTGACTTCATAGGAAGAGTCACCAGAGACATGAATGTCACTACTGAGGTAAGCAAACCTCTCGATGAGGTCGACATTCTCTCCGGAGACAGACACTCTGCTGATGGCCGTGCCCAAGAGGTCATTAAAGGCCTGGCTCTTTGGTTTTTATCCGGACCCTCACAAGCCCAGACACTCAGACCCCTCACTCAGTCTCTCGAGCGCCCCGATCAGAGCCTCCATTGACTCCGCAAAGATCACAGCATCGTCAGCAAAGTCAAGATCCGTGAATCTCTCTCCACCAACAGATGCCCCACAGCCGCTGGACCCCAAAACCTTGCCCACCATCCAGTCCATACAAGCATTGAATAGAATAGGAACAGAACACACCCCTGGCAAACCCCAGAATCAACTGGGAAAAACACAGAGGTCCTGCCTCCACTCTGCACAGCACTCACAGTACCAGTGTACAGGCCGGCCATGATATCCAGCAACCTCAAGGGGATCCCTCAAATCCTCAGGACGTCCCACAGGGCAACACAGAGTCGAACGCTTTGCAAAAATCGACAAAGGCTGCAAAGAAACTCTACCGATATTCACGTTTGCGCTCCATGAGAACCCTCAGTGCCAGGATGCGGTCGATGGTCGACTTCTTAGGCGTAAAACCAGACTGCTCCGGTCGCTGGTGGGTGAGCAAGTGATCACGGATCCTACTGAGGACCTTACCCGGCACCGAGAGCAGTGCCATCCCCCAGTTGATCCCCCTTTCCCTTTCCAGATAGGGACGACAAGTCCCGTTTTCCAGTCAGTTGGGATGATGCCAGTCTCCCAAATGGAAGCCAAGATTGCTTGCAATGCCAGGAGGACAACCTTACCACCAGGCTTCTCCAGGCTATAACTGCTTCAGACTTTCCAAAATCAATGTGGAATTCACATTCACTGAGGCATCCGTGAAAAATATGTGCCTGAGAGACTGGGAAAAATCCAAGAAAACAACTCATAACACCATTTTGGTTTTTTTTTCTCCAAAATTTTGTGAAAGGAAGTAACATTGACCCCCTCATATTCCAATAGGGGGTGAACCCCTGGGGTCAGTTAATGTGGCCTGCACAACGTCAAGCTGAAGACACCCATTGGTTTGGTCTTCATCGTAAGGGTGTCATTTCTCACACCAGACAGGGTCCTAAAATGGACTAAAAATGAGAAGTTCTGGGGTCCAGAAGGCTTAAAATAGTTTGGAACCCCAAATAGTTGCATAACTGGAGATGAAGACGAGTCAACGGTGTATCATATGTGGTAGTCTTCCTGTACCCGTAAGTCAGCAGGCGTCAGACACCCTACCTTAAATGCCTTATTGGTGGAGTGCTGCTGAGATGGTCATCCTTCTGACAGGACCCCTTCATCTGAGTGGAGGACCCAGAGTGACCCCTCGGTTCTTGGTCACCTCCCTGAGTAAGATCCCTTCTAGCCTGATTACTCACTTTGGCCTGGTAGTTCCAAAATTCTTCTGTCTCACAATTATGGAGGTCATTGTGCTCTTGGGAACACTTAAAGCTTGCTGTGAGCCGTGACTCGTCACGATTTGGTCACGGTGGTCTTCAGAGAGTTCCTCGGACTTCATGGCTTGGTTTTTGTCCTCACATGCAGTGTGAATTGTATAAGCTCCTATACACAGGTCCACGTATGCCTTTCTAAGTGACATCCGGGCAATTCAGTTTGCCACAAGAGAACTCCGGTCAAGTTCTAGAAACATCTCACGGAGAATTCAAGCAAAACCGGTGGGAGACAGCAAAGGGTCTGAATAATTCTAAGGAAGAAGAGATTTCAGTTTGTGATTTTTCATTCATTTCCAAAACCTAACAGAGCTGGAGAGGATCTACAAGGAGCTGATGGGATAAACTGCCCAAATCCAGGTGTGCAAAGCTTGTTGAGACTTCAACTCAAAGCTGCCAAGTAGCGAATGAAGGGTCTGAGAGCTTTCAGTTTTGGATTTGCAATACATTTGCCAACCTTTCAGTAGACATATTGTCACTTTGTCATTACGCGGTACTGAGTGTAGACTGATGGGCGACAACGGCAAATGGATCCATTTAAAGTGACATCATAAACAGAGTGAAGGCTCGATCCACCGTGTCTTTGCCACTTTGTCTTTAAGTATAATACGTGTCGGTCCAAAGCCACTCAATCGAGGGTCCAGACTTGGACTGTGTCACCAAGCAGAACAAGGCAGAAAGCAAACCTTAGGTGGGGTGCAAGCCCACTTTGTACCCCACCCACACTCACTTACTCACTCACTCACTGAGCAATGCCACTTAAGCCACTTGACTATTAATGGATTTGCCCACCTTTCTGAAGACACGTTGTCACTTGGTCATTACGGGGTACTGAGTGTAGACTGATGGGCGACAATAGAAAATGAATCCATTTAAAATGAAATCACAAACCAAGTGAAGGCTCAATCCAGTGCCATTTTGTCTTTAAGGATAACACGTGTCGGTCCAAAGCCACTCAATCGAAGGTCCAAGTGGCACAAGGCAGAAAGCAACCCTAGATGGGGTGCGAGCCCACCCACACTTACTCACTCACTCACTTAAGCCACTTGACCATTAATGAATTTGCCCACCTTTCTGAAGACACGTTGTCACTTGGTCATCATGGGGGACTGGATACTGATTGATGGGCAGCTATGCCAAATATGCCCACTGTAGATCAAGCTTGGCTAGCACTACTAGTTGAATGCCCTGCCGCTGACCACCGAAAACCACTTCACGCTTATGAAACCTGTAAAGGCGCTATATTGGAAAAGCACCCGAGGCCATCTTGGACTGCGCCGATGACATCACAGCCGTGGCTGCCCCACATCATGGCACAGGGCTGCCATTATACACCTGCTCTCCTCACACTGTGAATTGCACTTTTCTTTTCCGTTTTCATTTCATCTTATTGTCTCACCTCTCGTTTGTCATTAATTGGCTTTCTACCCCCACCGCCAACTCCAACATAGTCATCTTTAAACAAGGCCTGCAGACAAACCCAGGACGCCTCGAGGGGCACAGTTTCCATGGCAACCAAGCAGCAGGCTGACACAATTCTTCACTGTGACAGGCCGCTTTGATTCAAGAGCAGCCAATCCAAACAGAAGAGAGCTCCAGGCAGCAGGGGTGGGATTTACTGTCCCCTAAGACCTGCTACACACACACAGACACACACACACACACACACACACACACAATGAAGATTAGGTGAAAGGGACAGGAAACGTTTGACTGACTGCATCTCTCTGCTCTGCCGTGGTTCACAATAGGCAGCAGAGGGACAATAAAAAGCGAGATGCCACTCGGGCTTGGGTTTCGGCATCCAACTGCTTGAAAAACACTTTGAGAGGCGCCAGAGTCCTCACAATACGCCAAGGCTCACATTCGGTGGGTGCTGTATAGCGCCTTTGGGGTCTGCCACTTACTTCCAAAGGGAAGAACCTGACTTTCTGCATGCTGGAACTCGAATCGCAGATAACATAATGGTGGACTTCGGTGGCTTCACTAAAATAAGTGTGTGTGTGTGTGTGGGGGGGTCCTGGTTTTATATCTGCAGCTGCCTAATATGTGCCCGTCAGCAAAATTCCAAAATGCCCTTTCACACGACCTCGACTCCTCTGACTTCTCTTTTATTGTTTTTCAGTCAGTCACTGCTGTCTTTTCTTCTTTATGGGACCACATTGAAAAGAAGCATGTCATGGCACTTACCCCCACAAACTAAACGGTTTTACTATATCTTATTATATGGATGACACATTTATCCAAGGTGACTTCCAAATTTTGAGAAAAATTGACTACATATCTTTTGTTTTTCCACAATTGGAGCACAAGCAGGTGAAGTGACTTGTTCAGGGTCACACAGGGTCAGTAGCAGAATTCGAACCCAACACCTCAGGGTTTGAAGCTCAGAGCCTTAAACGCTATGCCACGCTGCCTGCCCAGCGTCTAACACCATTCAAGGGACTGAAACCTCCAGGAAACATTAAGATGTATGGCATCTCAGGGAAAGACAGACAGATACAGAGACAACTGGAGAAAGATGGCAGGGCATCATAGTAAAATTTGTAATAAAACATTGAAGATCGTTTGACAGATGGCAGAGCTGGGAAGAAGGCGCCAGGAGTAGACCGGGTAGAAGGTGGAGGACCATGAAGATCCACCCATGACTGCAGGTTTCCATCCTAAACTTTTTAATTGGACTCTGAACTTAAATAAGCAAACTGCTAGTTCCCGAAAATTACAGTTTGGGGTTTGGGGGTCCCAACCTGGGTAAACCGTATTTAATAAGAAAGAAAAAAAAAAACAAGTTTGTTAATTGGTGTTGACTTAAATTTAAGGAGGGCTTTTCTAAAGTTCTGCCAAGGATGCCTACAAGTGTAACGACCACATCTCTGAGGCGGGGCGGGGGCATCTATAAAACACAGAGAGCAGAGGAGGTGGAGCTTGGATGGAGCAGCAGGACGTCAGTCGGAGTCTGGTGGGACTTCTGTGTGCCCGAGGATGGGAACAGGCAGGTTACCATAGAAACAGTGCAACCTACTTAACTGTCCCCCTTGTGCATCGGCAAAACAGTTCCTGGATGGCACTCACCAATTATGTGTAGTATATATAGTGCCTTTCACATCTATCTATCTATCTATCTATCTATCTATCTATCTATCTATCTATCTATCTATCTATCTATCTATCTATCTATCTATCTATCTATCTTATATAGTGCCTTTTATTTCTATCTGTCTGTCTATCATATAGTGCCTTTCATAGTCTATCTATGTATTATATAGCGCAATTCATATCTATCTATCTATCTTATATGGTGCCTTTTTTTTCTATCTATCTATCTATCTTATATAGTGCCTTTTATTTCTATTTATCTATCATATAGTGCCTTTCATAGTCTATCTATGTTTATATAGTGCAATTCATATCTATTTTATATAGTGCCTTTTATTTCTATCTATCTATCATATAGTGCCTTTCATAGTCTATCTATCTATCTATCTATCTATCTATCTATCTATCTATCTATCTATCTATCTTATGTAGTGCCTTTTATTTCTATCTATCTATCTATCTATCTATCTATCTATCTATCTATCTATCTATCTATCTATCTATCTATCTATCTTATATAGTGCCTTTTATTTCTATATATCTATCTATTATATAGTGCCTTTCATAGTCTATCTATGTATTATATAGTGCAATTCATATCTATCTATCTATCTTATATGGTGCCTTTTATTTCTATCTATCTATATATCTATCTATCTATCTTATATAGTGCCTTTTATTTCTATTTATCTATCATATAGTGCCTTTCATAGTCTATCTATCTATCTATCTATCTATCTATCTATCTATCTATCTATCTATCTATCTATCTATCTATCTATCTATCATATAGTGCCTTTCATAGTCTATCTATGTATTATATAGTGCAATTCATATCTATCTATCTATCTATCTATCTATCTATCTATCTATCTATCTATCTATCTATCTATCTATCTATCTATCTATCTTATATAGTGCCTTTTATTTCTATCTATCTATCATATAGTGCCTTTCATAGTCTATCTATCTATCTATCTATCTATCTATCTATCTATCTATCTATCTATCTATCTATCTATCTATCTATCTATCTATCTATCTATCTATCTATCTATCTATCTATCAACACCATGCAACACTTCAATTCCACCCGGGGGGGTAAATGTTAACATTATATAAAGTTATTGTCTGTCTGTATACCTGCATTGTTATCACTCTTTAATTTAATATTGTTATTATCAGTATGCTGCTGCTGCTGGAGTATGGGAATTTCCCCTTGGGATTAATAAAGTATCTATCTATCTATCTTATATAGTGCCTTTTATTTCTATCTATCTATCTATCTATCTATCTATCTATCTATCTATCTATCTATCTATCTATCTATCTATCTATCTATCTATCTATCTATCTATCTATCTATCTATTATATAATGCCTATCTATCTATCTATCTATCTATCTATCTATCTATCTATCTATCTATCTATCTATCTATCTATCTATCTATCTATCTATCTATCTATCTATCTATCTATCTATCTATCTCCGTTTAGATTCCTCTAAGTATCACACAGTGCTCTTCCTATGTACCTGCCTATCCCTTCTCCATTCCCTTTTACACCTGTCTGTCCATTTTTTACCAGTACTACCAATACCCTGAACCACCATGTAGTGCCAACACTGCCATCTCAAACCCACTGTGCCCGTCACACCCAGTGCAGGGCAGGGCTGACCATTTCACATGACCCCTGACTAGGCCTTGGCGGCATTGCCCGCTTTTTCCTTTGCCCTTTACATGGAATCAGTAAACAATGTGTCTACGGGATGTGTCGGCGGTCCTTTGCTGCGTCACATTGATGAAGTTCTCTTTTTTTATTAAACTTTAGTGCTGCCCCTTCAAATGTTTATTTATATCTTTCTCTTATTGAGCTCAGAATAGAAATGGGTGAAGATGAGCGGCTTTCAAACGCTGCCGCTGTCACTCACTCGCTAACCACATCCATAAAATGCCAGGCTGGGCGTCCTCCCAGTTCTCTCTCTCTGTTAATCTGCCGGATTGAACAGAAATTCTGTGTGACATGCAGAGATTTAATTTAAGTTAAAAGTGTCAGACTTCACCTGGAATTCCTCAGAAAGAGATATTTTAATAACTCGGTTCCATTTCTTAGTGTCAGAATTCACTCATTTAGCATTAATGCAATACATTTGTTTCCTCACAGCCACTCGATCATCTTTGACAGCTTCTCTATCCCCTTGTACTTGTTGTTTTTTTTCTAGTGTTGTTGTTAGGAAGCAGGCGGCTCACTACACACATATAGAGGGTCCTAAAACATGGAAGAAAATGCAATAGCTGGCTAATAACTGAGATGCACTGGGGAGTTTGAAAGGGCAAAGTGCCAGCTGTGAGTGGGGGGGGGGGGTGTCTACCATGTGATACAGGAGATGACAAGTAGGCGGTTCTTTGATCTGATATTATGACAATTGTGTCAAATTCACTTGGGGCATTTTGTAATTCAGGTGACATGTAATGTGTCCAATTACAAGCGGGTGACAGAGACATATGGGTGGGGCCAGTTTGTGAAAGGAGGAGCCAGTCAGAGGTAGGAAAAAGAGACACGTGGGTGAGGCCAGTATGTGAAAGGAAGTGCCATATTAGGTCAAGTAATAGAGGTGCATGGGCGGGGCCGACATGTGAAAGGAGAGGATTTATTAGGTCAGGTAATAGAAATACATGGGTGGGGTTGGAACATGAAAGGAGGGGCCAACTACAGGGACAGAAGACACATGGGCGGGGTCAGTATGTGAAAGGAGGTGCCAGCCAGAGATCGGCAAAACAATCACAAGGTCAAGGCCAGCACATGAAAGGAAAGGCCAGCAAGAGGTAGGTGACAGGGACACATGGCTGGGGCTAGTATATAAAAGGAGCAGCCAGTAAAAGGTGGGGCTACTATGTGAAACAGTGCCTAGGCAGAGGTAGGTAACAGAGCCACACGTGTTTGGTTTAAAGAGTTTCCCACAATAAAAGACTCTTTGTACCTTTTAACTTGTGTCCTGAGCCTGCTTGTGTTGGGTGATTAGGGAGCACCCCTTACTGTCCACACAACGTAGACCACAGCATTAATGTTTTCAGTGCACCATGCAATGCATTTGTCTCTGTTACATGTCATTTGGTATAGGATTTGTAAAAGCAACACTAATGTTTGTGATGCACCATCTGTTGGATTGAGAGATAGAATGTATATGATTTTGTTATATGCCATTTGTTGTCAAATTTGTAAAAGCAGGGTTAATGTTTGTGATGCTCCATCTGTTAGAAAGAAAAATGCAATGTCTATGTCTATGTTATGTACCATTTAGTATGGAATTTGTAAAAGCAATGTTAATTGTATGTGGTGTGCCATCTGTTGGAATGCAAAATGCTATGCATGTCTTTGTTATGTACCATTTGGTATGGGATTTGTAAATGCAGTGTTAATGTTTGTCATGCACCATCTGTTGGAATGACAAATGCTATTCATAAGTCTGTGATGTATACCATTTTGTATGGGAATTGCAAAAGCAGTGATATTGTCTGTGATGCGCCATCTGTTGGAATGAAAATGCAATGCATAGGTTTTTACTATATACGACTTGGTATGAGACTCCTAAAAGCAATGTTAATGTTTGTGATGTGCCATCTGTTGCAATGACAAATACAGTGCATTTTATTCTGTTATATGCCATTTGGTATCGAATATGTAAAAGCAGTGTTAATGTTTGTCATGCACCATCTGTTGGAATGACAAATGATATTCATAAATCTATGATGTATGCCATTTTGTATGGGATTCGCAAAAGCAGTGATAATGTCTGTGATGCGCCATCTGTTGGAATGTAAAATGCAATGCATAGGTTTCTGCTATATACCACTTGGTATGAGACTCCTAAAAGCAATGTTAATGTTTGTGATGTGCCATCTGTTGGAATGACAAATGCAATGTATTTTATTCTATTATATGCCATTTGGTATCGAATTTGTAAAAGCAGGGTTAACGTTTGTGATGTGCCATCTGTTGGAATGACAAAGGGATAGCAAGTTAGCAACTCACAGATACTTATCCTTTGATTAAGGTGTATTATTAATATTATTATTAGTAGTAGCAGTAGTAGTATAAATAGTATTATTAGTTTATTTAGCAGACATGTTTATCCAAGGTGGCTTACAAAACAAGTTAAAATACATACAAGAATGATTAAATGGTGCAAGCAATAAAAGCAACAGTGAACAAGATTAAAGCCGAGCCAGAGGGAGAAGTGCTACTACCTTATAATTACAGCAGCAGCTCAGCTAAGACCCACATCAGTGTAGATCAAACTTTATCTGTCCCCGGAGGGAAACTTGGCCGTCCGAAACTCTTTGTCAATACAACAGCAGCTGTCCTGTTGAAAAGAAACAAAGCAGCTCCAAAATATTTAATGAAAAGGTGCCATCTGAAAAGACACCTAAACATGAGGAAACTGGCTGAATCTGAAATAGACAACGGGAGATCATTCCACTGGCTTCGGAGCAAAAATGGAGAAGCATTATTGTTCAGCTTTGGCATGTCTGTTATGAGGAGGGACGCCCAGCAGAGAGGCAGAGGGGCCTGGGGGGGGCAATAACAGAAACTTAAATGGAGTGACCAAAGACTGGAGATACCGAGGAGCAGAACCGTTCAGAGAACTTGGGGTGAAACATGGGACAGAGAACCGCAGTGGAGCAGCTGCATTCTGGAGGAGCTGGAGGGGTCTGATAAGCAGTTGAAGGAGGTCATACCAGGAGGGAGTAGCGACAGTCGAGCCGAGAGAGGACTCGCGTGACATAATTAGTGAGGACGGCTCGAATCCTCGGAATATTATGAAGATGGAAAACAACAGGATTGAGTCACGGAAGAAATACTCTCAATGAATGAAAGGGAAGAGTCCAACGTCACACCAAGATTCCTGACCGTGGCTGATGGTGACACCTTCAAGTGCAATGCTCCGTGACAAATCTGAAGGAGGAGAATCAGAAGGCAAGTGTGGGATATCTGACTTGGAAGGGTTAGCGTTAAGGTAATCAGCATTCATCCATGATGAGAGATGGCAGAGAGAAAGCCAGAGGTCTGGGCTTGTAAGAGGACAATGAGAAGAAGATCAGCACTTCGTTAGCACAGAGTGGAAGGAGAGGCCATGAGAAGAAGGAACACGGCCTGAAGAATGGATGAAGAGAGAAGAGAGAAGTGGGCCCGACACAAATACCGGGGGCACACACTTGGAGAGTTTCGGTGGAGAAGACAAGGAGACACAAAATGTCAGAAACCCAGGACCTGCAGTGGTCCGAAATACAGCCACTCAATAGGAGTTTATTAGGGGGGGGAGAGACAAGCAAGAAGTGGTCAACAGTCTCGACAGGTGATGAAGGGTCTTTGCTATCTCCCTTTTGCTTGGGAACATGAGGTTAAAGGAGGGGTGAGTGCGACAACGTGCTGTATCAGTGCAGGCTTCCAACCTCCTCCTCCTCCTACTAGCTGAATGGGGTGGACAACTATTATGAGAAAAGAATACAAGTTTGGGTGGAGTGCTCCTTTAAACCACTAGGGGGCCACACTGCCTCCTTTCGAATGAGATGATGTTTAAAATATCCGAAAAGAAAAAAAAAAAAATCATCATAAAAATGTAAGGGAGGGAAAAAAAAAAAAACTGTTTATTTTCTGGCAAAGGATTTATGCCATAAAACTCTAAGCTGATTCCGACCTCTCGCTCTTTGAACCTGAGGTTTTGAAATCCAGGATCATCCCTTCTAATCCGTCCTCATTAAGGCCGAGTTTCATGATAGCGGCCATCCACAGGCTGACTTTTCACTGTGTGAGAAATAATAGTGGATTTACTGAAGAAACGCCTCGCAAGGCAAAAAAAAAAAAGGGTTTCTTTGTTTTTTATATTTTTGGACTTGAAAAGTGATTGTCTACGTACGATACGGCATATGGAAAGTAACCTTCTCAGACCCTCACAATCTGATTTAGGATCACTAGTCTACTTTGATACCAATGGGTGCAAGTCAGGAAACACCCTGGAGAGGGCGCCACTCCAGCACAGCGCCAGTTAATCCTCACCTGTGTGTCCAACGTGGACACAGAGACAACACGCTAACGCCATGCAGATCACAGCCATGTGTGAGATAGAAACACAGGGGGCCACGCACAGGGTCACCATACTGACCATGGACTATACAAATACAATATAATATATACTACCTATACTGTATGTCTACATTGTCAGTTGAATCACAATCACTGGCCAAGTCAAGGGTCACACTGAGCTCACAAGGCAAGAAACAGCACTGCATGGGGTGGCATTCCAACATATGGTGCAAACTATCTATCTATCTATCTATCTATCTATCTATCTATCTATCTATCTATCTATCTATCTATCTATCTATCTATCTATCTATCTATCTATCTATCTATCTATCTATCATATAGTACCTTTCATATCTATCTATCTATCTATCTATCTATCTATCTATCTATCTATCTATCTATCTATCTATCTATCTATCTATCTATCTATCTATCTATCTATCTATCTATCTATCTATTGAGAAAGAGAAAAATCATTACCTATATAATCATTTTAACAGTATAAGTATATTACTAGTTTGTATTAATAAGCTATGGATTAATTGCTTCTAATAAGACTTACATATCAAAGTATTCAGTGTTTACGTGCAAAAGCTAAAAGAACAAACTTGAAACATTTCTGTCAAACTGCTGACTTTTTAGTCTGTACTCAGGAAACTGTTAATCTTAAAAAAAACATCTAGGATTGTAAAATCAGCAGCAACAGGTTCTTTCACTTCTTCTTAAGTTGTTTTGAACAAATGTGTTGTAATTTTTGGGCATATTACTGAACCCCCCCAAAGAATTGTGTAACCTTCTCTTATGATAAGCTGTCTCTGTAAGATGTATCAATTATAAAAGGGAACTCAACCCCCGCAAGATTGGGCTATTGCTGGTAACTGTCAGTGACACAAGCTGACAGGGGCTGCAGTGGTCTCTCTGCTCACCAAGAATAAAGAAATCGCTTTTTTACTCTACATCTGCTGTCTGCCTGCTGTTTGCCTTGAACCTTCGTCCACACTATCTATCTATCTAATAATGCCTTTCATATCTATCTTTCTAATAATGCCTTTCATATCTATCTATCTATCTATCTATCTATCTATCTATCTATCTATCTATCTATCTATCTATCTATCTATCTATCTATCTATCTATCATATAGTGCCTTTCATATCTATCTATCATATAGTGCCTTTCATATCTATCTATCTATCTATCTATCTATCTATCTATCTATCTATCTATCTATCTATCTATCTATCTATCTATCTATCTATCATTTAGTGCCTTTCATATCATTCTATCATTTAGTGCCTTTCATATCTATCTATCTATCTATCTATCTATCTATCTATCTATCTATCTATCTATCTATCTATCTATCTATCTATCTATCTATCATATAGTGCCTTTCATATCTATCTATCATATAGTGCCTTTCATATCTATCTATCTATCTATCATATAGTGCCTTTCAAATCTATCTATCATATAGTGCCTTTCATATCTATCTATCTATCTATCTATCTATCTATCTATCTATCTATCTATCTATCTATCTATCTATCTATCTATCTATCTATCTATCTATCGTGCCTTTCATATCTATCTATCATATAGTGCCTTTCATGTCTATCTATCATATAATGCCTTTCATATCTATCTATCTATCTATCTATCTATCTATCTATCTATTTATCTATCTATCTATCTATCTATCTATCTATCTATCATTTAGTGCCTTTCATATCTATCTATCATATAGTACCTTTCATATCTATCTATCTATCTATCTATCTATCTATCTATCTATCTATCTATCTATCTATCTATCTATCTATCTATCTATCTATCTATCTATCATATAGTGCCTTTCATATCTATCTATCATATAGTGCCTTTCATATCTATCTATCATATAGTGCCTTTCATATCTATCTATCTATCTATCTATCTATCTATCTATCTATCTATCTATCTATCTATCTATCTATCTATCTATCTATCTATCATTTAGTGCCTTTCATATCATTCTATCATTTAGTGCCTTTCATATCTATCTATCTATCTATCATATAGTGCCTTTCATATCTATCTATCATATAGTGCCTTTCATATCTATCTATCTATCTATCTATCTATCTATCTATCTATCTATCTATCTATCTATCTATCTATCTATCTATCATTTAGTGCCTTTCATATCATTCTATCATTTAGTGCCTTTCATATCTATCTATCTATCTATCTATCTATCTATCTATCTATCTATCTATCTATCTATCTATCATATAGTGCCTTTCATATCTATCTATCATATAGTGCCTTTCATATCTATCTATCTATCTATCTATCATATAGTGCCTTTCAAATCTATCTATCATATAGTGCCTTTCATATCTATCTATCTATCTATCTATCTATCTATCTATCTATCTATCTATCTATCTATCTATCTATCTATCTATCTATCTATCTATCTATCTATCTATCGTGCCTTTCATATCTATCTATCATATAGTGCCTTTCATGTCTATCTATCATATAATGCCTTTCATATCTATCTATCTATCTATCTATCTATCTATCTATCTATTTATCTGTCTATCTATCTATCTATCATTTAGTGCCTTTCATATCTATCTATCATATAGTACCTTTCATATCTATCTATCTATCTATCTATCTATCTATCTATCTATCTATCATATAGTGCCTTTCATATCTATCTATCATATAGTGCCTTTCATATCTATCTATCATATAGTGCCTTTCATATCTATCTATCTATCTATCTATCTATCTATCTATCTATCTATCTATCTATCTATCTATCTATCTATCTATCTATCTATCTATCTATCATTTAGTGCCTTTCATATCATTCTATCATTTAGTGCCTTTCATATCTATCTATCTATCTATCTATCTATCTATCTATCTATCTATCTATCTATCTATCTATCTATCTATCTATCTATCATATAGTGCCTTTCAAATCTATCTATCATATAGTGCCTTTCATATCTATCTATCTATCTATCTATCTATCTATCTATCTATCTATCTATCTATCTATCTATCTATCTATCTATCTATCTATCTATCTATCTATCGTGCCTTTCATATCTATCTATCATATAGTGCCTTTCATGTCTATCTATCATATAATGCCTTTCATATCTATCTATCTATCTATCTATCTATCTATCTATCTATCTATTTATCTATCTATCTATCTATCTATCTATCTATCTATCTATCTATCTATCTATCTATCTATCTATCTATCTATCTATCATTTAGTGCCTTTCATATCTATCTATCATATAGTACCTTTCATATCTATCTATCTATCTATCTATCTATCTATCTATCTATCTATCTATCTATCTATCTATCTATCTATCTATCTATCTATCTATCTATCTATCTATCTATCTATCATATAGTGCCTTTCATATCTATCTATCATATAGTGCCTTTCATATCTATCTATCATATAGTGCCTTTCATATCTATCTATCTATCTATCTATCTATCTATCTATCTATCTATCTATCTATCTATCTATCTATCTATCTATCTATCTATCTATCTATCTATCTATCTATCTATCTATCATTTAGTGCCTTTCATATCATTCTATCATTTAGTGCCTTTCATATCTATCTATCTATCTATCTATCTATCTATCTATCTATCTATCTATCTATCTATCTATCTATCTATCTATCTATCTATCTATCTATCTATCTATCTATCATATAGTGCCTTTCATATCTATCTATCATATAGTGCCTTTCATATCTATCTATCTATCTATCATATAGTGCCTTTCATATCTATCTATCATATAGTGCCTTTCATATCTATCTATCTATCTATCTATCTATCTATCTATCTATCTATCTATCTATCTATCTATCTATCGTGCCTTTCATATCTATCTATCATATAGTGCCTTTCATGTCTATCTATCATATAATGCCTTTCATATCTATCTATCTATCTATCTATCTATCTATCTATCTATCTATCTATCTATCTATCTATCTATCTATCTATCTATCTATCTATCTATCTATCTATCATTTAGTGCCTTTCATATCTATCTATCTATCTATCATATAGTGCCTTTCATATCTATCTATCTAATTGGGAATCAAGATGCTGTGCCAGGTATCACCAACCTCCTCATGGTTCTGACATTATGCCCAGTGTGAGATGTGCCCCTGGTCCCATGTTGGTTTTCCTTCATTGCAAAAAACAAGTGGTGAAGTTGAGTGGCATTTCTAACCTGTGCTGGCAAGTGTGCCCTCCAACAGAACAACATAATGGGATAATGATGTTCCAGAAAATTAAGGAATGAATAACTCCTGTAATTTGCTAATTGGTTTTTAACAGGGTGTTAACTGTTAGTAAGTGAGCATGGTAGTTAGTTAATAAAAGGAATGAACTGTTTCCACTTGCAGTACAAGCATTTTTTAATGCTTCATTAGCAGCAAATAGAAGACTCATTATGCATTTACAGTGCCTTGTAAAAGTACTCCAAAATCGGCGTACAATTAACGCGTTTTGTTGCTTTTGAGCATTTGCTTATTTTCTATCAAGAGGTTATTTTTCTTGTACTGCTTTTATTCTCACGTCTGATAAAAAGAACTAAGCCCTGACTGTGGGATGTGGGGTGTGGTCTGATATGGGTGGGGCAAGACATGGGTGGAGTAAAATGTCAGAGCCTTGCCATATAAGGATGGCCTGTCATTGTGACATTGTGCATAGTGTCTATCTATCTATCTATCTATCTATCTATCTATCTATCTATCTATCTATCTATCTATCTATCTATCTATCTATCTATCTATCTATCTGTCTTATAGTGCCTTTCATTGATGCTTCCGCTTTTAGCAGCCACATGCAGCTGGACCCTGTGGAGTCACCGACTCAGACGTGAACAGGAAGGTGGCAGACAAGGAGGCCGCTGCAGGAGTTACGGCTCACCAAATAACGGCAAACCAAATGAAGGATCCCCTTTGCAGTCTTTCATTTGGTGCCAATACACGACCCTAAAACGTTTAGTTACACAGCACCCTTTGTGCCCAGGGTGGCCTAGGCCTTTAAAATATGTTTCATTGATGTTTATAACCTGCACTGCATGAAGAATTTTGATTTCTGACAACCATGAAGTTGCACTCAGGAATGTGTTTGTTGCGTTCTTTGTGATGCACTCATGGACAACAAGGAAGGTGAAGCAGACCCGATATAAACGTTTATAATTTTTTTCCTACTTCAGCCCCAGCATCTGATTGATTATTGACACGGCTAAGAACAGACCGCTTGATCCAAATCTTCTCAGACTTCAAGAAGGGCCGTTCCACCGGGAGAAGTCCACTTTACTGTTGTTGACCCATTATGACAGGCTAGAGCTACCAGCATGTTGTTCATCCTCATGGTCTCTTGTCTGCCTCCTTGGCATCCCTCTCTGACCTTGGCATCCCTGGCACTGCCCTCAGGTGCTTTGAGTCCTACCGCCTAGGCAGACCTTACTTATGTGTCCTCAGGAAGGAGAGAGATCAAGGATGCTTCAGGCGAGCACAGATGGCTCCTGTCTGTCTCCACTGCCTCACTAGACCCCTTATTAGAGCTATGCTGATGATGTGTAGCTATACCAGTCATGCCCTCCGCAGGACCACACGGTATCGACTAGAGACTCACCCTGAGATTGCAACCTGGGTGAAGGAACACCATCTCCAGCTTAGCCTGGCAAAGACAGACCTTCTTGTTATCCCAGCTCAGCTGACTGTTCAGCACGGCACGTCATCGGTATCACCCGCCAAGTCAGTACACGGCTATGGTGTGGTGATCGATGGCCAGCTGCCTTCCACTGACTATGCTGCTCCGGCCTCTCAGTCTTGCAGATTTACTTTATACAACACTAGCTGTCCCCACCACCCTGCAGCTCCACCCACGTGGTAATGAAACAGACAAACTTTAAAAACCAGTAAAACAAAATAATGTAATTCTGGCCAAGCGAAGGTAGGTACACTCCGACGTCAAACGAGCAACAAAAACGGCTCACTAATTAAGAAGATGGTTAGAATGAAAACCTGCAGCCGCTGCGGCCCACCAGCACCAGAGTTGGAGACCCCTGTTTCTCAGTCTGGTTTTACTTGCATGGATCTCATCTTCAGAGTTCACGGTGACAGCTTTCAAATGCCACACTTGGAATCATCTCCAGACCACCAACCTGCTTATTAGTTAATGTAATAGTGAGGGGTCTGCTCACACCTGGCTCTGGGTCAGCTTGTCAGTCAAACATCCAAATGCTCCTGGAAATGGGGGGCACTGTAGAACAAACGGCAGTCACTCCAAAACGGCTCGTGCGATATTTTTGGTGAACCCCTTAAATTAAAGCTGTGCAGCCTACCCTTCAGTCACATCTTGGTTGCTTTATTTCAAATAAATTGTGGTAACTTACAGAGACAATATTATGAAAATTGTGTCAATGTGGGCGGCACGGTGGCGCAGTGGGTAACGCTGCTGCCTCGCAGTTAGGAGACCCGAGTTTGCTTACCGGGTCTTCCCTGCATGGAGTTTGCATGTTCTCCCCGTGTCTGCGTGGGTTTCCTCCCACAGTCCATAGACATGAAGGTTAGGTGGATTGATGATTCTAAATTGTCCCTAGTGTGTGTGTGGGTGTGCGTGCCCTGCGGTGGACTGGCGCCCTGCCCAGGGTTTGTTTCCTGCCTTGCACCCTGTGTTGGCTGGGACTGGCTCCAGCAGACCCCCATGACCCTGTAGTTAGGATATAGAAGGTTGGGTAATGGATGGATGGATTCATATTTCTCCCCCACCCCAGTAACTTCTAGAACTTCTAGAAGTTTCTAGAAAAAGGGTTTCCTCCCACAGTCTATAGGTGATTGGCACTGGTGATTCTGAATTGTCCCTAGTGTGTGCGTGCCCTGCGGTGGCTGGGATTTAACTTCTAGAACTTCTAGAAGTTTCTAGAAAAAGGGTTTCCTCCCACAGTCCATAGGTAATTGGCATTGGTGATTCTAAATTGTCCCTAGTGTGTGCGTGCCCTGCGGTGGCTTGGATTGGCTCCAGCAGACCCCCGTGACCCTGTGTTAGGATACAGCAGGTTGGATAATGGATGGATGGATTGTGTCACTGTCCACATACTATGGTGGGCCACCCCTGGTCCTGTCACATTAAGTGTCTACTGGCAGGAGTACCAGCAGATGATTCCAAATGCAGGAGTTGGGTGTTCAACCAGCCGAGGCGGGCACACATCACTCCCTTTTTTCTTGGCTTCCTGTAGTGGCACGTATTAAGTGCAAATCCTTGATGTTCGCCTACAGAGTAGTTGGTGGGTGTGCACCTACATGTAAGGAGACACTTGTGAGGTCCACTCAGGTCTGCTGATGAATGGCACTTGGCGGTGCCACCTCTACCTGGCATCAAGTCTCAGTCCAGACTCTATTCAAGTGTAGTTCCAAGGCTGGTGCAGTGAGCTGCCCACCTCCATTTGAAACTCTGACAACTTCAATGTGATGAAGAAGACCCTCTTCATCTGTCCAGTTCTGGCTTGGATAGGTTCTTGCAGATAAGGATGTGTAAATGGCTTGTGTTTTGTTTCGAGCGCTTTGTCACCTTGTGCTGTCACACTTCTTCCCAAACTGTCCCTCAGACTAATGGTTACTCGAGGACGTTGACCTCTTTGGTAAGTCGCTTTGGATAAAAGTGTCCGCTAAGTGAATAGAAATAAATGTAAATGTAATCTGTGCGTGATATGGGGGTGCCTAGTGGAGGTAGTGAGGTGAGGTGAGGTGGTGAGGGGGGCACGTTGCTTATTTAAGCCCCTAATTTCACTTGTTTCCTTTACTATTTATGAAAACATGGCAGATAAGACAATGGGCAGATGTTTTGAGGGACATTACAACTGAGCCAGCCCCTCAGATGTCTCCCTGTCCCACACAGTAAGATGGTGGTCTTTTCAGCTCACCTCCTGTCTGCTGCCTCCACAGTGTGACGAAGTGTCAGCTCCCGACACGCGCTGGCAGTTGAGGTGTTGCGAAGTAAATCACAAGGCCCGGCCGCAGATGCACTGTGTGACTCTGAGCAAATCATTTCACCTGCCGGTGCCACCCTTGTGAGAAAATAAGTGTGAACGACGTGACACGAGAAGGACGAAGGGCACGAAAGAAAAACTTGGATTCCAACCCACAGGTTTATAAATCAGGTTTGTCTGGGATTTTATCTTATAGATCCAGAAGAAGAAAAGTGCAGCGTGAGCCCCTGAGGCTGGCACACACCGTACAACACACTCTATAGGTGTGGGCACCGGGGCCGTGCTACCTGAACTCACTGCAAGTGGATATCGGACCCCATCATTAGATACAGTGGGGACACGTGGTGACCTCTGAAGGCCGGTTATGGTGGCTCAACTATGCAGACCCCGAAGAGCAAGCGAGAGCCATGAAGAAGAGGAACAACAGCAGTGGGCGGCCGCTGACAGACGAGTGCATATTGGCTCTGTGTGCCGTCAAGCTCTCGCAGCGGCTCTGCCACAATCTGCTAAACCATTGATTTGAATTTCCCTGATGTTGAGGGTAACAGAGCCCCAAAAGAAGCTAAGTGTACAAATATTCCAACAGTGTTTATTAAGAAATAAAAGATTTTCCTTAATTAAGTAACACAAGGTATCTTATTAAACGCTATTTAAATGTTAATTGGGACTGTAATTGAAAGTCAGTTATTTTCTCTTCATTTAAAGAAAGGAACTCTTAATCTTGTAAAAAAAAAAATAAAATAAAATAAAAGGCTTTCCGTCGCTGTTTTCAACGCCCACTGACTGCCTTTTAATAAAGGATTAACCCCTTCAGCCCCGCCTGAGCTCTTCATGTGTTCACAGTGGGGGGGGGCTTTGCTCTTCATTTTCATGGCTTCACTGTTATTACACGCACAAATCTAACGGTTGTGTGGAGAGAGGGCCTTCCTCATAGCAATTTAGTACGCCGATATTCTACTCTGACCATCTAGCACCTCTTGAACCCACGTTAGCCTGTCTGAAGTACGCTGTAGTCCCTTTAACGCCTGTTTATTTGTCAATCCAGCAGTTGTCTTATTCAGTATTTGTCTGTTATATAGTGCCTTTCATCTATCTGTCTAATCCAGCCAACTATGCCATCTATCTATCTATCTATCTAATCCTGTCAAATACACCATATATCAATCCTGCCTACTACGCCATCTATGTCTCTCTCTCTCTCTAATCCTGCCAACTATGCTATCTATCTATCTGTCTAATCCTGTCAAATACACCATTTATCAATCCTGCCTACTACGCCATCTATGTCTCTCTCTCTCTATCTATCTAGCCTACTATGCTAAATTATCTATCTATCTATCTATCTAATCCTGCCAACTATGCTATCTATCTATCTATCTATCTGGCCTACTATACTAAATTATCTATCTATCTATCTATCTATCTATCTATCTATCTATCTATCTATCTATCTATCTATCTATCTATCTATCTATCTATCTATCTATCTGGCCTACTATACTAAATTATCTATCTATCTATCTATCTATCTATCTATCTATCTATCTATCTATCTATCTATCTATCTATCTATCTATCTATCTATCTATCTATCTATCTATCTATCTATCTGGCCTACTATACTAAATTATCTATCTATCTATCATCTATCTATCTATCTATCTAATCCTGCCAACTATGCTATCTATCTATCTATCTATCTATCTATCTATCTATCTATCTATCTATCTATCTATCTATCTATCTATCTATCTATCTATCTATCTATCTAAAAGGGGACTCCACAGGTCAGCTACCAAGGCCACCCACTAATGTAATTGTCCAGGGTGAATCACCAAACTGGTCCCGCTCTTCCTATTGGTTCACTTCCTGCTTTGTTCCCACCTCTGCAAGACGAGCCATCCTATCAGAGATAGTCGTATTGTCAGGTGTAGCGGATGTCATTGAATTTCTCATTTGCTCACCTGCTGTACGTTGCCTTTCTCCGGTGCCCTCAATGTATAGAAATCAGATCAATCAGACTTAAACTTCTATCTGTCATAGTGCTGTTCCTAACCATCTAGATGTTTGTATGCGACGTCCTGCCCTTTTCTTTAGTACCATTCAGATTTATCTATTCATGTCTCTCTACTTGTTTGCCTGCCTGTTACTGTATATGGTGCCTTTCCACACAAATGGCATTTAAATCAAATAAATACAGGAAAAGAGCAGAGGCAAGCAGCTTTGTGTGAGGTACACTAGCTGACCCCCTGACAGCAGCCCTAAAAGAAGATGGAGGTGCCCAAAGATCGCTGCAGAGCCACTGGAGGGGGTGCATCTGGCAGGGCATACCCAAGAAAAGAAGCAGGACCAACAGCTGATGTAGTAAGAGGCTGGGACAGGACGGAGAGCTGAGAAACCACCGGCTCGCCTTCATTCATCCATCCATCCACCCATTTTGTGAATGTGCTCAGTCCAGTTGGTTGAGCTCTCCTTGTCTCCCTCAAGTATTCCACAGTTTGGGGGGGTCACACTGGCGGTCGACCGTAAACCACGCAGTAAACTGAGAGTGCAGATGGTGGTCTGTGTACAGTTTATGTAAAATTTCATTTGTGGTAAAGCACCTTAGGATTTTGACGTTCAGAATGCATGCGTCTTGACAGGTTAGCGTGCAGCACCAAAGATTTTAGGTAAATTACAGAAAAAGAAAAAAGAGAAAGCATAGATTTTGAGAACATGCTGCCAGCTTTTGCTAAAAAAAATGTAATATCGCTATTTTCATCAAGTGTAATGTCACCAGAGAGAAATACAGAGGCATCTTTTAATCCTCTTAAACGGTGGATTTGAACAGTATTTGTACTGTCTCCCACCTGCTGTGTACAGTGCATATTTTGATTAACATCCACACGCAAAAAAGAAAAGGAGACAATAAAAAAAATCAAACTGGATCAAATCAGCTTGTTGGCAAACAGAAATGCCAGCCTCTCATCCACTGCAGCCCACATTGTTGTGTTTAAAGAAATCTGCCAAAAGGTGGAATCCTTTTCTGCAAAATGGCACACACGCCACTGCAACATCACAGAAGGTCGACTTCTTTTAGTCCGTCGCTGGGAGTGTGGCTCACACCTGATGGCACACGTAGGCAGTGCCTGGTGCAAACTTACAGAGACTGAAGCATTACGCCTCCTCCATGTCACTGAGTGCCCTGGCATTGTGCAGTACCAATGCTATTACTTCCCCCTAATGGCTGAGCTGCTGATCTCATAGCTTTAGTGACAAACTTAAACTTTGGCAATATGAGAACAATATATAATATATAACATATACAATATTTAATATACTAGTTGTGCCACCCGTCTAAGATGGGTTAAAATCTAAGCAATCAATGTAGACCTCAGTGTTAACATTTGCAGTGCACCATGCAAAGACTACGTGATATGCCATTTGGTCAAGGCGCCGTGTGTTGGAATGAAAAATGAAATGCATATGTCTGTGTTATAGGCCATTTGGTGTGGGATTCATAAAAGCAGTGTTAATGTTTGTGATGAACTGTCTGTTGGAATGAGAAATGCAATGAATTTCATTACTAAAAGTGTTTGTGATGCACCATCTGTTGGAATGACAAATGCAATGCATATGTCTCTGTTATATGCCAGTTGGTATGGGAGTCATAAAAGCAGTATTAATAATGTTTGTGATGCACCATTTGTTGGAATGAGAAATGCAATGCATTTTATTGCAAAAAATTTTTGTAATGTGCCATTTGTTGGAATATCAGAGGCATAGCAACTGGACAGTCACACAGACAGTAACACAGACACTTATTTTTTTATTAAGATGGAAAATGGTAATGATTATTACCTTCATCATCGTTTATCATCATCGTCATTATTATTATTATTATTATTGGTGGTAGTAGTAGTAGTAGTATTAATCTTCTACATTATTACCTTTACTATGATCATGAATGGTGTTGATAAAGATATTTTTATCATCATCTTCATAATTACTATTACTACAATTATCATCTTCATCACTGGTACCACTGATACTACCACTAATAATAAAAGTGATGATGATAATATTAATAAC
This sequence comes from Erpetoichthys calabaricus, assembly GCF_900747795.2. Classification (NCBI taxonomy): domain Eukaryota; kingdom Metazoa; phylum Chordata; class Cladistia; order Polypteriformes; family Polypteridae; genus Erpetoichthys; species Erpetoichthys calabaricus. Next base: position 155,711,053 of record NC_041405.2, read on the forward strand.
AATATTATTATCATCTTCATCATCACTATTTTTATTATCCTAATCATTACTACTACAAGTAATAACGATGTTGATGATGTTGATGATTTTATTATCCTTATCGTTATCATCATCGTCACTACTATTACTTCTACTACTACTAATAATAATAATAGTGATGAGGGTAATAATAATAACATCAATATTCATTATTATTAACATCATTATTTGTAATATTAGTAATGATGAGGATAATAATGATGATGATAAAAATTATATGATCTTCATCATCATTACTATCATTATCTCTTTCATTGCTACTATTACAAATAGTAATAATGCTAATGATGATGAAGATGATGATGATGACATTATCATCATCGATATTCATCATAATTACATTATCATTATTTGTAGTAGTACTGTTATTAATGCTAGTAATGATGATAATGATGTTACTAATACTCTCCTCATCAATACTATTCTTACTACTTCTGCTATTACTACTACTAGTACTACTAATAATAATATTGTCATCTTCATTGTCATTATCATTATTATTATTAGTAGTAGTAGTATTGCTGATGATAATAATAGTAGTGATGATGAAGATGATGATAATGACATTATCATCGTCGATATTCATCATAATTACATTATCATTATTTGTAGTAGTACTGTTATTAATGTTAGTAATGATGATGATGATGGTGTAATTAATACTATCCTCCTCAATACTATTTCTACTGCTATTACTACTACTACTACTACTAATAATAATATTGTCATCTTCATTGTCATTACCATTATTATTATTAGTAGTAGTAGTATTGATGATGATAATAATAGTAGTGATGATGAAGATGATGATGATGACATTATCATAGTCGATATTCATCATAATTACATTATCATTATTTGTAGTAGTACTGTTATTAATGCTAGTAATGATGATGATGATGTTACTAATACTCTCCTCATCAATACTATTCTTACTACTTCTGCTATTACTACTACTAGTAGTACTGTTATTAATGCTAGTAATGATGATGATGATGGTGTAATTAATACTATCCTCCTCAATACTATTTCTACTGCTATTACTACTACTACTAATAATAATAATAATATTGTCATCTTCATTGTCATTACCATTATTATTATTATTAGTAGTAGTATTGATGATGATAATAATAGTAGTGACGATGAAGATGATGACATTATCATTGTCGATATTCATCATAATTACATTATCATTATTTGTAGTAGTACTGTTATTAATGCTAGTGATGATGATGATGATGATGGTGTAATTAATACTATCCTCCTCAATATTACTTCTACTGCTATTACTACTACTACTACTACTAATAATAATAATATTGTCATCTTCATTGTCATTACCATTATTATTATTATTAGTAGTAGTATTGATGATGATAATAATAGTAGTGATGATGAAGATGATGATGATGACATTATCATTGTCGATATTCATCATAATTACATTATCATTATTTGTAGTAGTACTGTTATTAATGCTAGTGATGATGATGATGATGGTGTAATTAATACTATCCTCCTCAATATTACTTCTACTGCTATTACTACTACTACTACTAATAATAATAATAATATTGTCATCTTCATTGTCATTACCATTATTATTATTAGTAGTAGTAGTATTGATGATGATAATAATAGTAGTGATGATGAAGATGATGATGATGACATTATCATAGTCGATATTCATCATAATTACATTATCATTATTTGTAGTAGTACTGTTATTAATGCTAGTAATGATGATGATGATGGTGTAATTAATACTATCCTCCTCAATACTATTTCTACTGCTATTACTACTACTACTACTACTAATAATAATAATATTGTCATCTTCATTGTCATTACCATTATTATTATTAGTAGTAGTAGTATTGATGATGATAATAATAGTAGTGATGATGAAGATGATGATGATGACATTATCATTGTCGATATTCATCATAATTACATTATCATTATTTGTAGTAGTACTGTTATTAATGCTAGTGATGATGATGATGATGGTGTAATTAATACTATCCTCCTCAATATTACTTCTACTGCTATTACTACTACTACTACTACTAATAATAATATTGTCATCTTCATTGTCATTACCATTATTATTATTAGTAGTAGTAGTAGTATTGATGATGATAATAATAGTAGTGATGATGAAGATGATGATGATGACATTATCATTGTCGATATTCATCATAATTACATTATCATTATTTGTAGTAGTACTGTTATTAATGCTAGTGATGATGATGATGATGGTGTAATTAATACTATCCTCCTCAATATTACTTCTACTGCTATTACTACTACTACTACTACTAATAATAATATTGTCATCTTCATTGTCATTACCATTATTATTATTAGTAGTAGTAGTAGTATTGATGATGATAATAATAGTAGTGATGATGATGATGATGATGTTATCGCCATCATTAACACTAATACTGCTACAAAAATAATGCTGTTGATGATGATGATTTTATTATTTTTATTTTTATTATTGCCCATATTTTTCTCTGGCTGAATTTGTTTGGATTTGCGTAAAGAAATGAAGTACCAGCAGGACCTTTAACCACAGTAGTGAAGCTCTGTATTGACAAACATCTTTAGGGCGCCTTTTCTTCATATTGACATCACAGTTCAGTTTTAACTAAACATCAACGATCAGTTCACACGTCTAATTTGTAAAGAACCCCCAATAACTCCGAAGGACGCGTCCTCCCTAAACACGAGAGCCTGAAACACTCCTGACAGATTAGCACTCAGCATTACAGGGGTCATCTGCTGGGTGGGCCGCGTGAGTGACAGGACCACTTGTCTGCTGACGGCTCAGAGCCGTGGAGGGCCTACTTAACAAAATTCTGCCATTCTTCCTTATTAATCTTTTATTATTATTATTTTTTTGGTTTTTGTTTGGATTGCTCTCCATTGAGAGCCCCACATTTGCAATTAGTCATCATCAGACAGGCAATCAATACTTTTAATTATACGCCGGCTCTCCAAACAAAAGGACCACAAGGCTTTTTCTAGATGCGTTTTTATACCAAAAAACATAAATAAATCCAAACAGAATACTAAAGGTAATAACCGAAGCTTTCATAACTGAGACGCCGCATGTTCCTTTGACGGAGCCTGTGGGGACTTTGCATGCTCTCTCTGTGTCCGGGTTCTCCGGTTGTCCTCTCATATCTCAATGGCAGGCTTATTGGTGAATCCCATGGGCTCTGTGGCCTGTGGGGCTAAACAGTCTTGATGGACCAAAGGGTCTCCAGATTCCTTATGTTCTTGTGATGGAATGGGATGCCTGCCAGGGCTTTAACCTTAGTCTCAAGCTGAATGCTTGGGTTAGAAAAGAGACTGATGGAAGGTTTAAATGTCATATTTAATATAACTAAAGAGAAGAGTGAAGACAGCTAGACGTGTCATTTAGCACTGCGACCAACAAGTGCAAAATGTGTAGCAGAGAAGAGGACGAGAGTCGGGAGAGCAACCTGCACTCCACTTCGAGAAGGAGGACAAAGGAGCAGACTCTGGACTTCAGGAGACTGAACTACAGTGGTCACCATCCCATAAGCATGAAAGGCGAGTCCAGAGTCCAGAGTTTCAGATTCTTGGGGGTCCACATCGGCCAGAACCCGTCATGGGCAACAAACACGACAGCAACGGCCATGAAGGATAAGATGGAGCAACACCTGGCAAGGACAGGCAGGAGTTATTAGGAACAGTCAGCGTGGGCTCAGAAGAGGGAGGTCGTGTTTTACTAACATGCTGGGATTCTATGAGGAGGCAACAAAAGGATACGGCCAGAGTGGAGCAGATGATGTTATTGATCTGGACATTCAGAAAGCATGTGATAAGGTGCCACATGAGAGGGTGGGCATCAAATTAAAAGAAGTGGCAGTTCAGGGTGTGGTGTGTAGACGGGTGCAGAATTGGCTTAGAGGGTGATGGTGCGAGGAACCTCATTAGAATGGGTAGATGTTAAGAGTGGTGACCAGCAGGGGTCAGTGCTAGGGCCGCTGCCTATTTTTAATATATATAAATAATTTAGATAGGAATATAAGGAACAAGCTGGTTAAGTTTGCAGATGATACCAAGATAGGAGGATTAGCAGATAATTTGGAATCCGTTATATCATCACAGAAGGACTTGGATAGCAGACAGGCTTGGGCAGATCTGTGGCAGATGAAGTTTAATGTCAGTAAATGTAAAGAATTACACATAGGAAGTAAAAATGTGAGGTTTGAATACACAATGGACGGTCGGAAAATCGAGAGTCCACCTTAGGAGAAGGATTTAGGAGTCGCAGTGGGCTCTAAGCTATCAACTAGTCAGACAGTGTTGAGAAGCCATTAAGAAGGCTAACAGAATGTCAGGTTATATAGCGCCTTGATGTGTGCAGTACAAGTCACAGGAGGTTCTGCTCAGGCTTTATAAACACACTGGTGAGGCCTCATCTGGAGTCGTGTGTGCAGTTTGGGTCTCCAGACTACAAAAAGGACATAACAGTACTAGAGAAGGTCCAGAGAAGAGCGACTAGGCTGATTCAGGGGTACAGGGGATGAGTTAGGAGGAAAGATTAAAAGAGCTGAGACTTTTAACCATTTAATGTTAATAAATGTAAAGTATTACACATAGAAAATCAAAATGTGAGGGTTGAATACACAATGGGAGGTCTGAAAATCAAAAGTCCACCTTATGAGAAAGATTTAGGAGTCATAATGGATTAGACACTTTCAACTCCCAGACAGTGTTCAGAAGCCATTAAGAAGTTATATAGCGCCTTGATGTGTGCAGTACAAGTCACAGGAGGTTCTGCTCAGGCTTTATAACACACTGGTGAGGCCTCGTCTGGAGTCCTGTGTGCAGTTTTGGTCTCCTGGCTACAAAAAGGACAAAGCAGCACTAGAGAAGGTCCAGAGAAGAGCGACGAGGCTGATTCAGAGCTACAGGGGATGAGTTATGAGGAAAGACTGAAGGATTTGAGACCGTTAACCATTTAATGTCAGTAAATGTAAAGAATTACATGAAGGAAGTAAAAATGTGAGGGCTGAATACACAATTGGAAGTCTGAAAGTTGAGAGAACACCTCATGAGAAGGACTTAGGAGTCATAGTGGACTAGATGCTATCAACTACCAGACAGTGTGCAGAAGACATTAAGAAGGCTAACAGAATGTCAGGTTATATAGCGCCTTGATGTGTGGAGTACAAGTCACAGGAGGTTCTGCTCAAGCTTTATAACACACTGGTGAGGCCTCATCTGGAGTCCTGTGTGCAGTTTGGGTCTCCAGGCTACAAAAAGGACATAGCAGCACTAGAGAAGGTCCAGAGAAGAGCAACTAGGCTGATTCAGAGTTATAGGGAAAGATTGAAGAAGTTGAGACTTTTAACCATTTAATGTTAGTAACTGTAAAGAATTACATGTAGGAAGTAAAAATGTGAGGGCTGAATACACAATGGGAGGTCAAATCGAGAGAATGCCTAATGAGAAGGATTTAGTAGCCGTAGTGGACTCTACGCTATCAACTACCAGACAGTGTTCAGAAGCCATTAAGAAGGCTAACAGAATGTGAGGTTATATAGCACCTTGATGTGTGGAGTACAAGTCACAGGAGGTTCTGCTCAAGCTTTATAACACACTGGTGAGGCCTCGTCTGGAGTCCTGTGCGCAGTTTGGGTCTCCAGGCTACAAAAAGGACATAACAGCACTAGAGAAGGTCCAGAGAAGAGCGACCAGGCTGATTCAGGGGTACAGGGGATGAGTTAGGAGGAAAGATTAAAAGAGCTGAGCCTTCACAGGAGATGAAGAGGAGACCTGAGTGAAGTGTTTAAAATGATGAAGTGAATTAGTCCAGTGGATCGAGATGGCGACATTAAAATGAGTTCATCAAGAACATGGGGACACAGTTGGAAACTTGTGAAGGGGAAATTTCACTCAAACATTAGGAAGTTTTTCTTTACACAAAGAACGATAGACACTTGGAATAAGCGACCAAGTAGTGTGGTGGACAGTAAGACTTTAGGGACTTTCAAAACTGAAAGAAATAAGTGGGCAGGACTGGCGAGCTTTGTTGGGCTGAATGGCCTTTTATCATCCAGAGTGTTCTAATGTTCTAACTAAAGGTCGACACTTTCTGAAAGCACAACTCCCACAACAGCTGCTGGTTAACTTCTACTGGTGCACCATGGAGTCGACATTCCAGTGACTGCACTTCTGAGAACAGCAAGCACAACATCAAAATGGCTCAGAGAACTACTGGCACTCAGCTACCATCACTGGTACCTGCTGCAGAAGAAAAGCAAAGAACATCTGTACAGATCCGACCCACCCTGGCCAAAGCATTTGTACTCAGAGTCCTGCATGCCCACACTGCCAGGCTGAGCAGCAGCTTTTACCCCAAAACCAATCAGCCTATTTCATACACAGCAATCACTGCCCCTTCCTGTAACAGAGACCACCACTGACTGAGCTGAACATCTGCATCAGCCATTGTGACGGATGGCTAGCTGACTGGGTGGAAGGACTGAGTGAAAGACCACATTGGATGGGCACTAGAGGGGCTGCCCCTGAGTTGCTACAGCAGGGCATGCTGGGAATTGTAGTTTGGAACTGTCCCGTTGGGTTCCGTGGGCGCCACCAGGGGGTGCTGCAGGTGCAGCTGAGTCCTTAGTGGAACCATTTCTGCCACACCCTGGAAGTGCAGCCGGGAGAAGGTCAAGAAACAGCTGGAGCCCTTCTGTAAAAGGAGCCGCCTCGCCACCAATCAGAGAGCCAGAGTCGGTAGGTGGAGGACGAAGCTTGTGAGGAGGAGGAAGAGGAGGAGGAGTGGAGAATTAGACTGTGATATATTTGGGGCTTTGTGCTGTGCTGTGCCCACTTAAATCAAGGTGTGTGATCTGTCTGGCAATGCCTCGTGTCTCAGCCTGTCTGTGTCAGGGTTTGGGGGAGCCGTATGCCCCCTGGTGGTCCCCTCTCACCACACATAGTCACACACGTATACGCGACCCATGTGGAACTCATGAGCGTTACGTTGATGGTAATCGTCACTGTGACTTCATTTATTATTTCTGGTTATGCGTACATGTGTACCTTTACTTTTATTCTGTGGATATTTGGAACTGCTAGTGGTAACTGCTGCGCTGCTCACGACGTTTATTGTCTACTCTTATATACTTTTATCTCAGGCCTCTATAGGGTTCTCCAAACAATACTTCATTGTATTGTACAGTGACTATAAAGGTGTCTTGCATCTTGCATCCTACCATCCGGCTATCATTGCTAAGGGGTAAACGCAGAGATCTGCAGGTGGAGGATCCTGTGGATGGAAGACCACCATCTGTGAGGCTCAAGGACTGTGTGAGCAACACGGGAGCACCACAGGGAACAGGCCTGTCCTGTTCACTCGTCATTCAGTCTGAGAACCTCCGACTAGAAATATAACAGCAAGTTGTGTCACTTGTAGAAATTCTTAGATGACTCTTCACTTATGGGGGGATACTGATAAGGGGGGACGAAACAGAGGACAGCAGTCAGGTGGTAGGACTTTGAGAATTGTCTGCAACTCAACACAACAAAGGAACCACCACACCAACGCACTTCTGTGTCCAGTCACTATTCAGGGAGGGGATGTGGAGATGTTCCACTCTTGCAGGTACTTGGGGGGTCCACACCAATGGCAGGCTGGACTGGTCTCAGAACAAAGAGGAACTTGAGAAGTAAAAGGCAGAGCGGGCTCTTCCTTTCTCAGGAGACTGCACTGCTGTAACATGGGAAGTGACATCCTTCATATCTACTAGAACTCTGTGACGGACGGTGTGGTGTGCTGGGCTGGTAACATCACTTCAAGGGCGGACCCCCGAATCATGACACTCATTAAAAGGGTAGGCTTAGTTATGGGAAGTAGTAGCATAAGAGAGTGCCGTTATGAACAAAGCTGCACATCCTCTCTCTGTGGGCACACCAACACTGAGAACTTTCAGCAGAATTGGGTCAATAAACCACGGGGGGCTCCTTCACTCCTATGGCAGAATATGAAGGAAATTAATCTGGTGGATCCTGACGGTGACTTTAAAATGAGTTAATCAAAAAAATGTGGGTACAGTTGGAAACTTGTTAAATTTCGCAAAAAGTTTATCTTCACACAGAGAATCACAGACACATGGAATTAGTAACCAAGTAGTGGTGGACAGCAGGACATAACCTCCTTTGACTGTTTGTGGCGTGCCATCTGTTGGAATGACAAATGCAGTGCATTTTATTAATATAAATGTTTGAGATGTGCCATCTGTTGGAAACACAAATGCAATGCATTTTATTAATATAAATGTTTCAGATGTATCATCTGCTGGAATGACAAATGCAATGCATTTTATTAATATAAATGTTTGAGATGTGCCATCTATTTGAATGACAAATACAATGCATTTTATTAATATAAATGTTAGAAATGTGCCATCTGTTGGAATGACAAATACAATGCATTTTATTAATAGAAATGTTTCAGATGTGTCATCTGTTGGAATGGCAAATACAATGCATTTTATTAATATAAATGTTAGAGATGTGCCATCTGTTGGAATGACAAATGCAATGCATTTTATTAATATAAATGTTAGAAATGTGCCATCTGTTGGAATGACAAATACAACGCATTTTATTAATAGAAATGTTTCAGATGTGTCATCTGTTGGAATGGCAAATACAATGCATTTTATTAATATAAATGTTAGAGATGTGCCATCTGTTGGAATCACAAATGCAATGCATTTTATTAATATAAATGTTAGCGATGTGCCATCTGTTGGAATCACAAATGCAATGCATTTTATTAATATAAATGTTTCAGATGTGCCATCTATTTGAATGACAAATACAATGCATTTTATTAATAGAAATGTTTCAGATGTGTCATCTGTTGGAATGGCAAATACAACGCATTTTATTAATATAAATGTTAGAGATGTACCATCTGTTGGAATGACAAATGCAATGCATTTTATTAATATAAATGTTAGAAATGTGCCATCTGTTGAAATGATAAATACAATGCATTTTATTAATATAAATGTTTCAGATGTGTCATCTGTTGGAATGGCAAATACAATGCTTTTTATTAAAATAAATGTTACAGATGTGCCATCTATTGGAATGACAAATGCAATGCATTTTATTAATATAAATGTTAGAGATGTGCCATCTGTTGGAATTACAAATGCAGTGCATTAATATAAATGTTAGAGATGTGCCATCTGTTGGAATGACAAATACAATGCATTTTATTAATATAAAATATGGGGCTTTGCCCCCTGCTCGCTTTGCTCACCCACCCCCTACCCCCCCTCCCCGGGTGTGCTACATGCCAGCCACTTTGCGTCTCTGCCATTCACGTTGCTTCGTACATTTAAAAGCCAGTACAACAGCTGTCCTTTTGTTTGACTGCCTTGTCTCGCGGGATGTTAAAGTGTCTCCGAGAAAATCACGTCTCGTCTTCTTCCAAGCCTTCCAAGATTTTTTTTTATAATAGAGAGATGTTTGAGATGCACATCTGTTGAATAACAAATGCAATTCATTTTATTAATATAAATGATTAGAGATGTGACATCTGTTGGAATGACAAACGCAATCTGTTTTATGACTGCATGCATTCCAACAGATGGTGCACTACAAACGTTGACTCTGAGTACTGGCTTGATTATTTAGATTTCAACTTGTCTTAGATGGGTGGCACCATAACAATAAAATGTGAAAACTTCTAAGGAGGTGAATATTTTTTTATAGGCATTTCAAGTCAAGTGGCTTTATTGTCATCCCATCCATCCATAAATGTGTTATAGTCATTTCATGTCGTTAAGGCTCAAGCTGTTTGAACGCAAGCGTGGAGGAGGACATTATGACTTTGGGTATTTTGGTGTTATGTGTAAAGTGAACTCCTGCCCTTTGTGCCTGGTAGTGGAATCTTTAATGGGATTTTGGATTTATGCCTTATGAATGAATGAATGGCGTGTATTATGTACATTCAGTACTGGAGTAAACTAATTGCATATGTCAGTTGCAGTTTTAAGACTGTCCTGGACTGTTTAGATTCAGAGAGTTAAGAGGAGATCAGCGAGGATGGATGATTAGACTCGGGCTTCCTGGAAAAGTTCATAATCATAAAATCAATACCATCTGTGCCCTGTAATCTGCAGTCCGACAAATACCAGTCCCGGGGCTCAGCTACACGACAGCCCCCCTTCAAAAAGGGGGTAAGAGACTCTAGTTGTTTTCATGCAAACCAAGAAAAGGGATTTCTGTCCTGTCGATGGATTAAATCCTCCTTAAAGATTGATCTGATTTAAAACAAATGCAGATATTGAGACCCATCTTGACCATCATCTTCTGCTGCCCGTCAGCCAGATGGTGAAACTGACGCCGAGTGCACTCCTGTAATGAGTGCGCAGGAAGAATCAGTCGTAGATATTCTGAAATTAAGGATCAGGTGAAAACGACAGAAAGACTAAGGTCAAAGCCAGTAAGTAAGAAAATTCGTATTTTAAACAGAGCCCAGGAATCTGAGTCCAAAACAAAAACAAAAAAAAGCGTATTATTTATAAATTAATACGAGAGAGAAGCAAACGAGTCAAAATGACGAGATCACATTAATATAATAAGTCACACGCCAACTTCTGATAAAATCTGAATATTCAGATAAATCGGAAACGTCAATGCCGACCTTTAGCCCGTCGTGGTGATGACGTCACGCGCCTCCGATCGTTAAGCCTAGAAACAGCCTAGCAACGACACAACAAAAATCGTGGCGTTCAAACAAAAAACTGTATGTCGTCACGGGACAAAAAAATCAAATAGAAATGTTCAGAACAAAAATATATATACGAATCTACCGAATACCGTGACTCCAGAAACCTTTTAAACGGCGGGTAAATGGCAGTAGTGGATCAGGGCATTCTGGGTGAGCGCCCGGGTATTCATGACATTAAGGGTCCTGTTCACCAATGTATGGCACGATGAGACGATCAGGTCACCGTGCACCAAAATGACCAAGACCCCCAACCTCTGGTTACGTGAAACGATCAAATCTCAAACACAAGAGTGGGAAAAAGTGTTTGCAGCATTAAACTGCAGGGTTGTTAAAACTAAGAGCCAAGTCAAGAGATCACATTAATATAATAAGTCAAGTTCTTTGCAGAAATCAGAATACACAGACGATTCAGAAATATATGATACTGCGTTGTGATGACGTCACGCGCGGTACACCTCTAATCGTTAAGCCTGGCAACAGCCTAACATCTGCACAACAGCGACAGTGATGTTTATACAAAAACAAGATCTATCTATCTATCTATCTATCTATCTATCTATCTATCTATCTATCTATCTATCTATCTATCTATCTATCTATCTATCTATCTATCTATCTATCTATGTAATCCTGCCTACTACACTAAAACTACATTCTATCTATCTATGTTTTTTGTTAATAAATAAATTAAACCCTAACCTTGTCTGTTCAGGAGCTCAGTCTCTGTTTCAGCTCTATGTCAACATGGAGGTTCAAATCCCACAACTGGTCATTGACTGTGTTCAGTTCCCATGTTCTCCCAGTGTCAGTCTGTGGGGGCTTTTCCTTCAGGTACTGCAGTTTACCCTCCCATATTTATAAAAATGGCCACGTGTGGTTAAATCGTACTTGAAGACTGGCACCTGTCGCTGTTTAAGTAAACGGTGAGCAACCTATCCTGGGATGTTTCCTTCCTTCTGCCCAGTTCCACAGAAATAAGCTTTCTTTGAAAATATTATATTATATTATATTATATTATATTATATTATATTATATTATATCATATTATATTATATTATATTATATTCATAAAAAGCACCATTTACCTGTTTAGGGTTGTTTTGTGCTTTGCATCCAGCTGCATAAATAGGCCCACTGCAATTCTAAATTGTATTAAACAGGTTTTATATAATATAATATAATATAATATAATATAATATAATATAATATAATATAATATAATATAATATTGGATGAAGTGGATTTAAGAATGCTGCGGTGGGTTGGCACCCTGCCCAGGATTGGTTCCCTGCCTTGTTCCCTGTGTTGGCTGGGATTGGCTCCAGCAGACCCCCGTGACCCTGTGTTCGGATTCAGCGGGTTGAAAATGGATGGATGGATGGATTTAAGAATGCCATATTAAGTAAGTCACAAGTTAATGAATATGGGTACACATACAAAATATGCTCTGTAAAGGACTGCAATTCAGGGAGTAAATAAATTTTTCAATATAATATTTAATAAAGTGGCATTGAAATGTTATGTTAAATGAGTCACAAATAAACGAATATGAGTGAAAGTCTAGACTATGCACTGTGCATGCCTTTATTTAAGAAAGTGAATATAATATAATATAATATCTGCAGTGGGCTGGTGCCCTGCCCAGGATTGGTTCCCTGCCTTGTGCCCTGTGTTGGCTGGGATTGGCTCCAGCAGACCCTGTGTTAGGATTCAGCGGGTTAGGAAAATGGTATAATATAATATAATATAATATAAAATAATATAATATTGGATAAATGGAATCGAGATTATAGTAGATAGATAGATAGATAGATAGATAGATAGATAGATAGATAGATAGATAGATAGATAGATAGATAGATAGATAGATAGATAGATAGATAGATACTTTATTAATCCCAATGGGAAATTCACAAATTGAGCAACAGTAAATAAATGTGGGTATAGATCCAGACTGTGCTCTGTATAATGAATAGCTCTTCTGTTGTAAAATAATTTATGATGTTATAAAAAACTAAAGTCTGTGTGTCCTGTCCTGTCTCTCTTAGCACTCTGATTGGTCAGTTTGGCTTTTGTGATGTCACAAAGAGGAAGTGCGAGTGTGAGACACACAAGCAATAGGAACGGCATCAGAGGCATGCGGAGAGTCACCTTCAAAGATGACAAATATTAAAAAAGGGCAGGATGCAGAAAAAAAACACTTTGAAGATAATGACAGAGTGTGAGAAGCAGGATTAATGGGAACGTGCTTGAGAGAAAGAGCACCTGTGAGGAGACGTTCACATGTGGGGCAAGAGATAGCAAATATTTTTGAATTATTCTTTTATCTGTCTTTGATAGGCAGTGTGGCTAATATAATATAATATAATATAATATAATATAATATAATATAATATAATATAATATAATATAATATAATATAATATTAGATGAAGTGGATTTGAGAATGTTATATTAAATAAGCCATATAAGAAAATGTACAGTAGGTATACAGTATATCCTGAATATGCTCTGTAAAGGACTTTATTTAAATAATATAATATAATATAATATAATATAATATAATATAATATAATATAATAAGGGCAGCCAGTTGGCACAGTGACCAAGGAGACTGGGGTTCAAGTCCCAGGTGGCATGTCCTCCATGTGGGTTCCCCCCAGTCCTCTGGTTTGGTGTCGTTTTGGTGAATTGCTGTTGCTAAAGCATCACCCCCAGTGTGTGTTCACCTTGTTATTCCTGCCTGGTGCCTGATGTATGCTGAGATGGGCTCCAGCATCTCCTACTCACTGATTTGGATATATAGGTTTAGGATAATGGGAGGGGCGGCACGGTGGCGCAGTGGGTAGCGCTGCTGCCTCGCAGTTGGGAGATCTGGGGACCCGGGTTCGCTTCCCGGGTCCTCCCTGAGTGGAGTTTGCATGTTCTCCCCGTGTCTGCGTGGGTTTCCTCCGGGCGCTCCGGTTTCCTCCCACAGTCCAAAGACATGCAGATTAGGTGGATTGGCTATTCTAAATTGGCCCTCGTGTGTGCTTGGTGTGTGGGTGTGTTTGTGTGTTTCCTGCGGTGGGTTGGCACCCTGCCCGGGATTGGTTCCCTGCCTTGTGCCCTGTGTTGGCTGGGATTGGCTCCAGCAGACCCCCGTGACCCTGTGTTCGGATTCAGCGGGTTGGAAAATGGATGGATGGATGGATAATGGGAGGATTAATGGATGGATTACTCCTCTGTGTGTGAACATGAGTGACCATACCCAGTGAGCCCTGCTACTGACTGCCTCGGCTCTCACTCGCTGGAACCTTGCAGTTGGATTAAGATGAATTACAAAACAAAGATCTGATTATTTAGCAGTACGGATTTCAGGTGGCTTCTTGTCTGCCTGTATGGAACTAAGCAAAGTTAGGAAAAATGAGTGAATCTATAGATGTTAGCCTCACATCTTCTAAAGTCCAAGTCCTGGCCCAGTCACTGCCAGCATGGAGTTTTGTGTTCAAAACCTTACGTGGATTTGCCTCCAGAAGTGCAACAAATAGGAGCCCGAGTGCTCAAGTGCTGTATGTCTGTTACTGAGTCCCATTTAAGGTGAACGTCTGCCTTACATAAAGTGTATGGTGCTGGTTTCAGACAAAGGAGTGGAAAATTTAACATGGAAAAAGTTCAATCTGAGTCAGGCAGACCAGCAGTTAACAGTCTCTGTCTTAAATGACAAGCATGACAAGAACACTGAAAACAGTTGGTGTTTGTGAGATTTCCTGTTTCACACAGAAAAAAAAAGTGTGATGTGCCGATCACAGCGAGCTCCAGGCAAGCAACAGATCTGTGAAGACAGCCAGCTCTCGTCACCTTAGTGAGCAGCTCTGTAAGGGTGAGCATGGCACAAATGGAGGACCACCGTCACTGAGCTGACTAGCTTCATCGACACCGGCAAGTACTCTATGAGGGGTAGGGGGAATCGAAAAAAATATACAGGATAGTACAGATAGATAGATAGATAGATAGATAGATAGATAGATAGATAGATAGATAGATAGATAGATAGATAGATAGATAGATAGATAGACATGAAGGCACTATATAATAGATAGATAGATAGATAGATAGATAGATAGATAGATAGATAGATAGATAGATAGATAGATAGATAGATAGATAGATAGATAGACATGAAAGGCACTATAGATAGATAGATAGATAGATAGATAGATAGATAGATAGATAGATAGATAGATAGATAGATAGATAGATAGACATGAAGGCACTATATAATAGATAGATAGATAGATAGATAGATAGATAGATAGATAGATAGATAGATAGATAGATAGATAGATAGATAGATAGATAGACATGAAAGGCACTATATAATAGATAGATAGATAGATAGATAGACAGACATGAAAGGCACTATAAGATAGATAGATAGATAGATAGATAGATAGATAGATAGATAGATAGATAGATAGATAGATAGACAGACATGAAAGGCACTATAAGATAGATAGATAGATAGATAGATAGATAGATAGATAGATAGATAGATAGATAGATAGATAGATAGATAGATAGATAGATAGATAGACATGAAGGCACTATATAATAGATAGATAGATAGATAGACATGAAAGGCACTATATAATAGATAGATAGATAGATAGATAGATAGATAGATAGACAGACATGAAAGGCACTATAAGATAGAATAATAGATAGATAGATAGATAGATAGATAGATAGATAGATAGATAGACAGATAGATAGATAGATAGATAGATAGATAGATATGAAGGCACTATATAATAGATAGATAGATAGATAGATAGACATGAAAGGCACTATATAATAGATAGATAGATAGATAGATAGATAGATAGATAGATAGATAGATAGATAGATAGATAGATAGACATGAAGGCACTATATAATAGATAGATAGATAGATAGATAGATAGATAGACATGAAAGGCACTATATAATAGATAGATAGATAGATAGATAGATAGATAGATAGATAGATAGATAGATAGATAGATAGACATGAAGGCACTATATAATAGATAGATAGATAGATAGATAGATAGATAGATAGATAGATAGATAGATAGATAGATAGATAGATAGATAGATAGACATGAAAGGCACTATAGATAGATAGATAGATAGATAGATAGATAGATAGATAGATAGATAGATAGATAGATAGATAGATAGACATGAAGGCACTATATGATAGATAGATAGATAGATAGATAGATAGATAGATAGATAGATAGATAGATAGATAGATAGATAGATAGATAGATAGATAGACAGACATGAAAGGCACTATAAGACTGAATATGCAGATAGACGGAGTACGTTCTTTAGATGGAGACTGAATGATGTAGTCTGGCAGTGAGAGACCATCTTTAGATTTGATTCTTTAACAGACTTTCCTGTCTTGATTTACTTTGTTATTTTCTTTTAGAATGCTAAATTGTTCCCTTTCTAGTCTGGTATTAGCCTTCAGTTTTTTTCTCAAACAACACAAGATGGATAGTTATAACGTATTTGATTTCAAACAACATTAAGAGTAGTTTGCTTGCAAAACGACCTTGAAAATAAAACGAGACGGAGATTTTTTTTATACCTTTGTCACACATTAGAGAGAAAAACAACATAAGACTTGCTGGCTGGACGAGTTGAAATATGCAAATCAGCCCTTTGCCTGCCTACTGTCTGCGTGCCCATCTTTCATATAAGTGGGTTTTCACTGATGAAAGTTTTTGTTCTTGTAGTTTGCAGCATACCGCTTCAGAGAAATGAGCTGCTGTCTTCTGGGATCGCTGTCCCCAAAAAGAGCCGAATCAAACAGTAACACGCGTGCGCGAACTCGCGCGCTTCCTTGCGCGTCCCCTCACC
This sequence comes from Erpetoichthys calabaricus, assembly GCF_900747795.2. Lineage (NCBI taxonomy): Eukaryota > Metazoa > Chordata > Cladistia > Polypteriformes > Polypteridae > Erpetoichthys > Erpetoichthys calabaricus. The sequence continues at coordinate 155,727,800 of NC_041405.2, forward strand.
TACTCAATCGCCCCTGCGCGGTCACGAGCACATTTAATTGTAAACTCCGGTCTGTTCAGACTCCGCGGTAACGAAACTCAAGAACAAGGTACAGGCAGTACAAGTCGAATTGGGTTTGCGGGGAGCGGGGCTTATTAGGAGGGAATCGTGCGCAAGGCAGGGACCAGCCCAAGACTAGATGTCTGTCAAACGCCAAAAGGGAATCTAAATTACAGAATATTTTCCTCTTGTGCTTTTTAATTCTCACTTGGATTAAAACTACTAGTCCATACCGACGGTGTGGAACCTTTCATGCACTTTATAGATCCCTGTTTTCAATACAGGGCGGCCGAATGAAGATGAAACTATTATGACCTGCGCTGGAAAGGCCGCTAGTTTCCCAGTCAGGAGGCACACAGACACACACACATAGACAGATTTACAGATTAGGGGGTTTGTAACGCTGCGTCTGTGGCGCCTACTCACTGACTTTTATTTAATTTCTATTATTATTATCCATCCGTCCTTCCATTTTTCAAAGTCGCTTATCATTATCTGATAGGTTCGCGGAGAAGCTGAAGACTATCCAAGCAAACATCGGGCGCAAATTATTATTATTATATCATGTAATTTTCTAACTCGCTTAATCCAGACAATGCTTGCGGTCGGGGGTCTGCCGCCTATCTCATAAGAATAGGGCACAAATTATTATTATTATTATTATTATTATGTTATTTTCCAACCTGCTTAATCCAAACCAGGCTCGGAGGGGAGGGTTGGGGGGGCTCTGGAGCCTCTCCCAGCTAGCACAGGGCACAAGGCCTATTGATGTAAATATGGAGCAGTATGGTGGTGTCTCCCAAGAATCCAGTTTTTGTATGGTTTCACCCAGCACCCCCTTCAAGCCTAAATGTCAAACTCCGCCCATGCTGGTCTGTGATGTCATCATCTTACAACTGCATATGCAAATCTGCTGCATAATTTTACAGCCCACGGTCGAGGAGGTCAAGTTAGCCTGGTGTTTGATAATCGCCTGGCACTCGCAGGAGCGCCAGCACTGTGCGGGCACAACCTGGCAGAAGAACACACACCAACGATGTGGGCAGTGATTCGGCTCCAATGACCAAGCGTACTAAGTGGCTAATAAAACGCGGTGACAGCTTTCTGTTGGTAAAATCCATTCAGCAGATACACACGCGTAGACTTGAGGGTTACAAGTGCCACATTAACAGTCTGACAGCACCTTTTCTTGTCTTTTTAAAATTTCTTTTGCAAGTAACTGCAGCCTGAATGGGAAAAAGTGAGTATACAGAATTAGTCAACGATTAAAGAGGGGCATAAAAAAAATTAAAAGTACAATGCGTGGGACAAAGACGCATTCCTCCTTGATATTCCACCTCTGATCCACAGTTTAAAATGAATGAAACAAATCAGACATCGTGATTAAAGTGCACATTGCAGACTTTCATTTAGGGGTCTTTGCAGACATTTTGGTCACACCACACCTTTTCTACACGGTCCTCTCTTTTCAGGACACCATGATGTTAGGACACAGCAATGGCAGGTCTATTAAAGCTGTTGTCATATTTAGTTCTTTGTCACGTTTCCCAGAATGCAATGACTGCTGGAAGTCTGCCATTCACAGGTGTGGTGATGCTCTGCCAGGCCTCTCATGCAGCCATCTTCAGCTCCTGCTTGTTTCGGGGGGGCTTGTCCCCTTAATTTTTCTCTTCAGCATATGGAAGGCCTGCTCAGTTGGATTGAAATCGGGTGACTGGCTCAGCCATTCAAGAACTTTCCATTTTTATCTTTGATAAACTCTCTGTGTCACCTCAGCAGTCTTGTTGTAGGATGAAGTGCCGTCCACTGAGTTTGGAGGCATCTACTGGAACTTGAGCAGATCAGATGTTTCTCCACACCTCAGAATTCATTGTGCCATCAGCAGTTCCATCATCATCAGTGAAAAGAAGTGTGCCAGGACCTGTGGCAGCCATACATGCCCAAGTCACAACACCCCCAGCACCACCATGTTTAACAGATGAGGTGTTCTGCTTGTGGTCTCCACACTTTGCTCTCGCCATCACTCCGATGAGGTTCATCTATATCTCATCTGTCCACAAGACCTTTTCCTAGAATTCTGCAGGCTCTTTGAAGTCCTTTGTCACAAACTGTCATCTGGCCATCCTGTGTTAGTGGTCTTCATCTTGCAGTGTGTCCTCTGTGTTTCTGTTCATGAAGTCTTTGACATGTCCACATTGGCCCCCTGAAGACAGTTTCTGATCTGTCGCACAGGCGTTGGGGGCTTTTTCTTGACCATAGTGAGGATTCTTCTGTCATCAGCAGTGGAGGTCTTCCTTGGCCTACCAGTCCCTTTGTGATTCCTGAGCCCACCAATGTATTCTTTCTTCTTCATATATTCCTGACAATTGATTTTGGTCATCCTAAGGTGTCACTGATGTCTCCAATGGTTTGATTCTTACTTCTCGGCGTCATGATGGCTTCTTTGACTTTCACTGTCACGGCTCTTGTCCTCATGCTGAACAATGGCAGCTAAAAACTCCAAAGGGTAGAAGCAGGCCGAGGTGTCTTATGAACACATGAAAGCCACCTGAGGAATCACAAACACCAGTGACACCAATTGTCTCAAACATTATGGGGCCCTGAAATGGGGGGGATTGTGTAGAAAACGTGTCATGTGACCAAAATGTATGCAAATCACTGAAAGTCTGCCATGTGCAGTTCAATTGTGTCTGAAGTGTTTGGTTTGTAATTTTAAACTGTGGAGTAGAGGGGTCTTTGTCCCAAACATCATGGAGGGCACTGTATTTTAAATACAGTCATGGAGAGCCAGTCGCCAGTTCTTATAAATAAGAGAATCCATTGTCCTACATGATGAGTGCTCTCTGCCAGACTCCCATCTTCTATTGAAATCAGCCGCTGTATTTAATTACAGACTCTAAACGTTTGTCTCACTTGGGCATTTGGTGTCCTTCCATAAACTCCGACATACTAACTGCAGTCTCTAACGCAGGCTACAACCCCTCATCCAAACTTTACCTCAATATGAAAGGCACTATAAACCACACAGGCTGACGCACAAGCACAGCTCATATAGACAGTCTGGTCACTTGATCTGCTCCCATACCTGGCACAGATGACATCAGGTGTGTCTCAAAGGGACCACAGGGCGCAGCTCTGAGACCTGCAGTGGATGAGGTCACTTCTTGAGAAATGGCAAAAGGCACGGCAGAGCATAAAAAAAGCAAACATTACCTCAACGAGTATCCACCCAGGGGGTCAATTTCCCAGGGTGCATAAATAGTGTTTAAATGTCCTGACACAATAATGGGCGGTGGTGAGACGGTAATTACCTCTCTTTGTTACGCCGAATGAAGGTACGCATCAAAACTCCTCACTAGGAGCTCCGATTTTGATCTTTGAAATGAGGAAAAGAAGAGAGAAGCGAAAGAACAAGACAAAATGTTGTGACGGAACTGCATGGAAGGGAAAGTGTCAGCTTCTTGGTAAATGCTAATGTGAGACAGACGGGCAGATGGACGGACAGACAGGCAGATGAACGGATGGATGGCTAGACAGACGGACAGACAGAGAGACAACCAGACGGATTAACTGACATACAGAATGAAAGATGGACAGGACAGATGACAGATAGACAAGAGAGACAGACAGACAGATAGACATATGGACTGACAGATGGACAGATAGATAGAAAGATACGAAAGGCACTATATAATAGATAGATAGATAGATAGATAGATAGATAGATAGATAGATAGATAGATAGATAGATAGATAGATAGATAGATAGATAGATAGACTGACAAACGGACAGACAGATGGGCAGACAAATGAATGAACAGACAGACATTTGGACTGTCAGACTGACAGATAGATAGATAGATAGATAGATAGATAGATAGATAGATAGATAGATAGATAGATAGATAGATAGATAGATAAAGTAACAATATAAATGATTCATAGATAGATAGATAGATAGATAGATAGATAGATAGATAGATAGATAGATAGATAGATAGATAGATAGATAGATAGATAGATAGATAGATAGATATAAAAGGCATTATAAGGTTGATTGATACGTGTCTTTGTATATCTCCACAGTGGTGTAGTCGGCAGGATTGTTCGAGATTACAAGTGAACGGGAAGACCAAGCGACATTGGTGCCAGCCTCACTGAACATGTATGGGAACTGCAGTTACAAGTGGTGGCACAGCAGACAGAGGTGAAGCATGATGAAGTATATAACAGCCTCTTTAAAACTTGAGAGGAGAGCATACACAGACCTTCTCAGGCACTAGTCTTGGTGTTAACCCAATGACAATCTAGAAATATATATTAGGTATATTCAAGAGAACTGCCATGAGGCATCATTGGCCCAAGGAAGAATTGGCACATATTGTACCTCCTTTTTGACTGGTGACGCCCAAAAAACCTTTATGTACATGTCCCTTCATATTTCTTCATAATTGATAGATAGATAGATAGATAGATAGATAGATAGATAGATAGATAGATAGATAGATAGATAGATAGATAGATAGATAGATGGGAAAGGCACTATGTGATAGATAGATAGATAGATAGATAGATAGATAGATAGATAGATAGATAGATAGATAGATAGATAGATAGATAGATAGATAGATAGATAGATGGGAAAGGCACTATGTGATAGATAGATAGATAGATAGATAGATAGATAGATAGATAGATAGATAGATAGATAGATAGATAGATAGATAGATAGATAGACAAATGGACAGACAGACATATGGAATTTCAGACTGACAAACGGATGGATAAACAGACAGATAGACAGACAGGCGGTCAGGCAGTCAGATGAATGGACAGACAGAGAGAGAAACAAATAGACAGGAGGCAAAGGCATTTCAAAGAGAGACCCCTTTCCAGGTCAGTTGGGTGTGCAGTGGGTGTCAATACAACACAATAGACAGAACAGAACACAAGTCATCCTCAATCTACTGTATAAATATAATTCACTAAGCCAGAAGACAAGTAGCCAACCATGGAAAGCACGCCGGAAGGGGCGTGGATTCACTAAACTGCCGACAAGTAAGACGCCAATGGCGCACGCAAGAAGGAGCCACGCCCACCAACTCTTAGACCATTGGATACGACGAAAGAATCACAGAGCCACGCCCACCAACTCGGACGCGACGCCAAGGGAAACATGCCGTCATTTCTGTTTGTCTGTGCCACAGTACACTTGCAGCTCTGAGCCACGTTGACTTTTCATTAGTCAACCTCAGTGGAACCTTGGTTCACACACAGGCAGCACGATAGAGAGTGCCGCACACACACAGGCAGCGCGACAGAGAGACAGAGGGGCACGCACACACACACACAGAGAGGCAACGCCAGAGAGAGACAGAGGCACACACAGGCAGCGCAAGAGAGAGCCACGCAATCCCTTAAAACTGAAGTTAAAACACAATGAAGGAAGCAGTAATAAGCCCTGTGCCTCTTTTTCATTAGCGTCTCACCTGCTTCAGGCCCTGCAACAGTCGAGACGCTCTCTCTGCAGCTGACCTTCTCTGTGCCTGACTCCACTACTGTCAGTCGCCTGATTAAAAATGGCCTTTTGAAGGGGAGCTATGGACCCGCTATACCACAGGAACACATTGCCTTCGAGCCTGCTCTCGCTCACTGTAACATACTGGCTTGCTCTCTCTCTCTCCTCACTCGCTCACACACTGCGCAGGGGAGAAATGCCCGAAGCAGAGAGACAGAGGGGGTGGGGGCTCGCGTGCTGCTGAGAGAGAGAGAGAGAGAGAGAGGGGGGGGGGGCTCGCGTGCTGCTGAGAGGGGGGGGGCTCGCGTGCTGCTGAGAGAGAGAGAGAGGGGGGTGCTGGGGAGGCTTGCGTGCTGCTGAGGGAGGGGGGGGCTGGGGAGGCTCACGTGCTGCTGAGAGAGAGAGAGAGTGGGAGAGGGGGGGCTGGGGAGGCTCGGGCGTGCTGCTGAGAGGGGGGGGGGGGCTGGGGAGGCTCGCGTGCTGCTGAGAGAGAGAGCCTGCGGATGCACTGCACATGCCATGCAGCTGAGCAGGGAGCCTGGGTGTTTATGTCAGTGTTATTTCATGTTTTTACTATTACACTGTGCATTCTATGGTGTAATAATTAACTATATTTGTGCTTAAAAATCTTTAAAAAAATATATTTACATACAGTTCGTATGGTCTGGAATGGATTAATTGTATTTACATGCAATCCTATGGGGGAAATTGCTTCGGTTCACGACCAAATCGGTTTACGACCAGAGTTTTGGAACGAATTATGGTTGTGAACCGAGGTTCCACTGTATATTGAGTCTAGAAAACATGATCAGCAAGTCTTTGATAGGCTGCAACAAAATGATAAAAGAACGGGCACATTTTTTTCTCACAAGCTGGGTGGGTGTTAGTTAGTTAATTAGTTACTCGAAGGATTTCAAGATTTAATATGCACAAGCGGTAACACTGCAAAAGCAGCCCAAACCAGAAAAGACTGCTGGCAAAAAGTGGCTGACAAATTAAACGAGTGTGCATTGTACTTACTGAGAGCGGCGTTACGGATTTTGCAAATGTTCATTTTTTCCCTCTGCTTAAAAAACATTAAAAAAGCGGCGTGATTATGCGGCGTATACTACGCCGCGGCTTCGTATGCAGCGTGTAAAACAGTTTGTCGCGGATAATTTGCCTTTTACTTTAACACGAAGACAATTTCCTGTTAGATTGGCCTTTGCGATGACAATTGATAAGGCACAGGGTCAAACTTTCAAAAAGATGTGCATGTATCTGCCAAAACCAGTTTTCAGTCACGGACAGTTGTATGTTGCTCTCTCCAGAGTTCCATCTTTTCATTCACTTACTGGTATGCCTGCAGGAACACGTGCAGTGAGCGAGCGAGCGAGCGACACACACACACATACAGGCGCGGGAGAGAGAGAGCGCTGGACACATAAGAATAATAATACTTCATTACATTGATATACCGGTGTTTTCAGTATTCAAAGCGCTATCCACACAGGGAGAAACCGGGAAGCGAACCCAAAATCTTCCACAGTCTCCTTACTGCAACACAGCAGCACTACCATTGCACTACAAGGCAATTAAAGAATACACTGGGCTCAATTTTGTTTTCACTTCTGTTTACAGCGATCGGATCGTAGCGTGCATTGTTGCAATGTTACTTTTCTTGGTGGCTTATTACATTACGGATGTTTCACATGTTCATTTTTTCCCCTGTGCTTAAAAGACATTAAAAAAGTGTTTCTCAACTGTGACTCTGGAACAACTCAGTACACAAGCTATATTAAGCGTCAACAACGAAGACTCGCTACACCTTAATGAACAAGTGCTGAAACTTATCCCTACCGACGAAGTAACTTTCACCAGCGTGGCCTCCATCGTCACAGACGATCCCGCTTTCAGTCACGGACAATTGTATGTTGCTCTCTCCAGAGGTCCATCTTTTCATTCACTCACAGTGGTATCCACAAACCCATGCCATTTGGACAACTGTGTCGTTCAGCAAGTGTTCACCCATCAATACATAATTATGCGGCGTATGTTACGGCGCGGGTTGGCTAGTACAATATATTACAAGTACAGAGCAGAATTCAACAGCAAATATCTGTGATGCCAATTCTACCCAAAAAGGATGGTGCCCTGAAATGGAGGGACCGCATATTAAAAGTGTTGTGTGCAAAGACCCTTCAATGAAAGCCTGCAATGTGCACTTTAATCACGATGGGTGATTTGTTGGATTTGTAATTTTAAACTTTGCGGCAGAGGGACAAATCGAGTTAAAAATGTCCCAAACATTCTGGAGGACACTGGAGGAGGGAGGTGGACACATTAATGGTGTTTTCTGCTCGGTGGGCTTCCCAATGTGAAATATTGTGCAGGTAACTTTCTTTTTTATGGTTCACAGTGGAGTTCATGTTTGTCTTCTTATCAATGTGTTATATTCACGGACGTGTAATTCATCTCTTTTTCTTTAAACCCCCCAACCCATTCCCCAAACACCAAACCCATCGCTGTGCCTGAATGGCACTTCAGGGTGTCATAGATGTCCTTTAAATCACTCTTAATCCTGTGGTCGCTGTGAAATATTTACAGTTCCTCTGCACGTTGGAAACCGAAGAAGCGGGAAGTGACCCCCGGCTGAACTGCCACAGCTGTGCGCGCTCCGCGAGAAGAGAGCGCCTTTCATGGCTAAGAATAGTGAGGGGGCTTTGCTTTTTATTTTCCTTTTGGCTCAGTAGAGTGTCTGCCTGCACCAGGAGATCGGCCAAGGCAAGTACGCGGTGCAAACCCCCCTCGGAGTGCAAGAACTCATAAATTCAACTTAACATGACTCTGGCTGTTTTTTTTTTTTGTTTGCATAAGCTAAATTTGGAAATTCTTTCCAAAATTCACTGAAACGTATAAGAGCCTAAGAAAGAGAGAAAAGACCTTCAGGGAATGCCACAGAAACCAAATGCTTAAGTGTCCAAGCATAAAAAGCATGTGGCATCTGGGGGGAAAAAGTTCTCTTTGTTTAATGAGATCCCTCTGTTAGTGAAATAGCACAAGAAAGCATGAAGAGGAGGACGGGAAAGGCACTATATAAATAAAATGTACTGTTATTATTATTATGAAATATAATAATAAGGCCCTGTGGTGGGTTGGCACCCTGCCCAGGATTGGTTCCTGCCTTGTGCCCTGTGTTGGCTGGGATTGGCTCCAGCAGACCCCCATGACCCTGTGTTTGAATTCAGCGGGTTGGAAAATGGATGGATGGATGGATAATAAGGCCTCATATACCGTGAGCCATGGGGACAACGTCAGGGCCTGTAATGACGGCGATTCCCCTCTGAGTCGCATGTTGACGCCGTCCCTAAATGCCACCAGGGGCGGCCTTAGATATGTGCAAAGGGCCGTCAAATCCCAGGGGCCGCCACGCCAATATATATTGAATATAAAACAGAAAGAGAAAATAACGACACAGCTGACGGCAATGTGGCCAAAAAACATTGTGTTTCTTGTTAATTAGCACGCTGTATTTACTAATGTCGCTCGAGTCGGAGCAGTAAGCTATATGTAGTATTATAACGTTCTGCCATAATGGGCCGCCACTTGGTTTTCAAGTTACGGACACGCGCATATAGAAGCGTGTCATGAGCACGAGGCGGCTATGCAGTGTCTGCAATGGACGAGGCCATCCGCCGTGCATAAGATTCCATATTGACATTGGCGGGCGAAGGGGCCACCGATTCTTTCTCTGCCTAGAAGGCCGTCCCTGATGCCACTCTTCATCCTCCCGCTGCAGAGAGGAAGATTAACGGACAAATCCATGGACATCGCTTCCGGTTTTCAGTCTCTCCCACCTGCTCGCGTCTGAGCGGATGTTCCGCTATTTTATGTGTTTAATATTTGGTTCTTGTCCCCCCCCCCCCCCACCCCCAGGGCCGGATTAAGACCCTTAGATGCCCTAAACACTAAGTAATTTTGGTGCCCCCTTACACCAGTAATTCAAAATATTAAAACAATAACAAACTAGAAAATAAAATTTTATTTTGTTATCGAAAATTCGAAATTAAACAAAACATACTTACAGTAAGAAGGAAAAAAATATTTATTTTTGTGTGCTTCATTTTATTTTTATCTTAATAATTTTCTCCTACTTTTTTTCCTTGCAAACTCTTTGATTAGATCTTCATAATCGACTGCTGAAGGCCTGTGCATTGGAGCTGGGGGGTCCTCTACAGCGCATCTTCAACCTGAGCCTTTAACAGGGGAGAGTCCCGAGGCTTTGGAAAACATCTTACATCACCCCAGTCACAAAGGTATCACGTCCTAGTGAGGTGAACGACTTCCGGCCTGTCGCTCTGATGTCACATGTGATGAAGACCATGGAGCGGCTACTGCTTCACCACCTGAGGCCACAGGTCCGCCAAGCCCTCGACCCTCTGCAGTTCGCATACCAGAAGAAGGTGGGAGAGGAGGATGCCATCGTCTACATGCTACACCGATCCCTCTCCCACTTGGACAGAGGCAGTGGTGCTGTAAGAATTATGTTTCTGAACTTCTCTAGTGCCTTCAACACAATCCAACCTCTGCTCTTAAGGGACAAGCTGACAGAGATGAGAGTAGATTCATACCTGGTGGCATGGATCGTGGACTATCTTACAGACAGACCTCAGTATGTGTGTCTCGGGAACTGCACGTCTGACATTGTGCTCAGCAACACAGGAGCACCACAAGGGACTGTACTTTCTCCGGTCCTGTTCAGCCTATATACATCGGACTTCCACCTGCCACGTGCAAAAGTTCACTGATGACACTGCTATCGTGGGCTGCATCAGGAGTGGGAAGGAGGAGGAGTATAGGGACCTAATCAAGAACTTTGTTAAATGGTGCGACTCAAACCACCTACACCTGAACACCAGCAAAACCAAAGAGCTGGTGGTGGATTTTAGGAGGCCCAGGCCCCTCATGGAACTTGTGATCATCAGAGGTGACTGTGTGCAGATGGTGCAGACCTATAAATACCTGGTAGTGCTAAACTGATGATAAACTGGACTGGACTGCCAATACTGATGCTCTGTGCAAGAGAGGACAGAGCTGGTTATACTTCCTTAGAAGGCTGGCGTCCTTCAACATCTGCAATAAGATGCTACAGATGTTCTATCAGACGGTTGTGGTGAGTGCCCTCTTCTACGCGGTGGTCTGCTGGGGAGGCAGCATAAAGAAGAAAGACGCCTCACGCCTGGACAAACTGGTGAGGAAGGCAGGCTCTATTGTAGGCATGGAGCTGGACAGTTTGACATCCGTGGCAGAGCGACGGGCGCTGAGCAGACTCCTGTCAATCATGGAGAATCCACTGCATCCACTGAACAGGATCATCTCCAGACAGAGGAGCAGCTTCAGCGACAGACTGCTGTCACCGTCCTGCTCCACTGACAGACTGAGGAGATCGTTCCTCCCCCAAACTATGTGACTCTTCAATTCCACCGGGGGGGTAAACGTTAACATTTAACATTATACAAAGTTACTGTCTGTTATACCTGCATTGTTATCACTCTTTAATTTAATATTGTTATTATCAGTATGCTGCTGCTGGAGTATGGGAATTTCCCCTTGGGGATTAATAAAGTATCTATCTATCTATCTATCTATCTATCTATCTATCTATCTATCTATCTATCTATCTATCTATCTATCTATCTATCTATCTATCTATCTATCTATCTATCTATCTATCTATCTATCTATCTATCTATCTATCTATCTATCTATCTATCTATCTATCTATCTATCTATTTAATCAATCTCACGTAACTCATCTGCTTCTATACATAATAATAGAGATAAGGTATCCAGCCTGCCTTGATGTATAATTGTTCTGAGGGGATTTTTAATAGATTTCAACAGAGAAAATGAGCGCTCAGCTGAGCAGTCTGTGACCATTAACGTTAAAAATATACAAAAGGCGATGTCTACATTTGGTAAAGCACACTCAATATTGTCTTCTAAAATTATTTTATAAAGTTCTGCATGACTGAATCTTGTTTTTACATTTTCTGTTGCACTGCACTTATGGCGCACATATAAATGAAACTGTTGAAGTTCAGCTGAGAAATTACTGTTGAAGAGAAAATGGCATCTGAAATTTTAACGTTTGGAGTTGATTTTGAAGGTTTTTTTTTTGAAATGTACGTTTTTCATTTTGACGTGTTAACTGTAGATTTACCATTTTGATTATTTAATTTATTTATGGCTTTTGTGTCAATTTAGCAAATCTATTTACACATATTCTTAGTACAAGATTTGAAGAATATTTTGTGAAATAAATCTTTATTAGTAAAAAAAGTTATAAACAATTTTATCCAGTAGTAACAAGCTGTACGATTTTCACTTTTACATAATGTAAATGAATTTAAAAATATCCAAGAATAGAATTAAATAGACTTACCAGAATATTTTTTTCTCAAACTGGGATGATTTTTTGTTTTTGCTTAAAACAGAAAATAATGCTTTCTACGCACCAGAAATTTATTTTAAGTTAAATAACAGATAATTCACGAAACACAACAATTACGTGATAATAATTTTTAATCATCTATTAACTATTATTTAAAAATATAAAAACATGTTGTTTTGAATCGAATTATTTTCACAATATTTTGACATAACATGGCGTTTAAGGGAATCGCCATGAAACAGGAATTCCCCATTGTAGATGGCACCAGTATGCAGAACGCGCCGTGTAAGGTGCCATCTACGAACAGTGACGGCATAGGGAGGTACAGGGAGGCATTATTCATTTTTCATAAAATTTTGAAAATGGCTATAAATTTAATTAATTTAATAATTTATGTGATAAATTCAGCCATGGGCGGCATGGTGGCACAGTGGTAGCGCTGCTGCCTTGCAGTTAGGAGGCCTGAGGTTTGCTTCCCAGGTCCTCCCTGCGTGGAGTTTCCATGTTCTCCCCGTGTCTGCGTGGGTTTCCTCCCACAGTCCAAACACATGCAGGTTAGGTGGATTGGCGATTCTAATTTGTCCCTAGTGTGTGCTTGGTGTGTGGGTGTGTTTGTGTGTGTCCTGAGGTGGGTTGGCACCCTGCCCGGGATTGGTTCCTGCCTTGCGCCCTGTGTTGGCTGGGATTGCCTCCAGCAGACCCCCGTGACCCTGTGTTTGGATTCAGCGGGTTGGAAAATGGATGGATGGATGGATGGATGGAAATTCAGCCATGAAAAATTTTTCTGGTGCCCCCTTTACCCTTGATGCCCTAAGCATATGCTTACTTTGCTTATATGGTTAATCCAGCACTGCCCCCCCCCCCCCCCATCAACAATGCGGGGTCTCCTGTTGTGCACTAAACTCTTTATAATCCTTCCTTGTGTTTGTTTTTTCACAGCTTACTGTATATATTTCACTTTATTAACTTTATATTGTGCATTTTCTAATTCTTTATTAGATGCCTTCAGAGTTATTTAATAATTGCCACCTTCTTCCAGTGACCAGAAGCACCCGACTACATCATCAACTCCTGCCACGTCAACCAGAATGACAAGTGACGAGTCCACCTCCGACCATCAGTATGGTCTCCCCAAGTGAGGAGACGACAGGAAAAGCTGTGGGACAAGATGGAGTCACTCCTCAAATTCTTAAAGCCTGTGCTGACCATCTCTGTGGTGTCCTCTGTCACCTGTGCAGTTTGTCCCTAAGGCTTCAGAAAGTGTCACTGCTGTGGAAAACATTCTGCATTGAAAGGTGGACACCTCTTCAGCTGATGACTACAGGGCAGTGGCACTGATACCTCACACCATGAAGACCTTTATCAGGCTGGTCCTGGACTGAGGTTGACCACCTGCACCCCCTGAAGTGGAGGATGTAATGATCTGTCTGTTCCACAAGGCTTATTCTCACCTGGACAAAGCTGGCAGCACTGTGAGGATGATATGTGAGGAGGTCAGAAAGAAAATGACAGACCAGCATGTTAAAGGCAAAGCCTAGAAGACCATCATCTCCCAGCAGCTTGACATTCCTGTGACAGCAGAAATTTAAACTGAAGAAAATAGACCCCAGAATGGCCAGAAATATAGTGAGAATAGGAGATGAAAAGCCAAGCACAACTTCCAAAGAGACACAAGCTGAACTCCAAGGTGAAGGGCCATCAGCGTCTGATGGCATCATCGGCTGCTTTTTGAGTGACAATGGACTCAATGGATGAAGACCCAGGAGGACTCTGAGCCAGACTGGAATTTGCTCAGATTCATACTGACAAGCCACAATGCTTTCTGGGAGATTGTCCTTTGGACAGATGAGACAACACTGGAGCTTTTTGACAAGTCACATCAGCTCTGTGTCCACAGATGAAAATATGAAGCTTTCAAAGAAAAGAACACCAGACCTGCTGTGAAACATGGAGGAGGCTGCTTTGCTACGTCTGGCACAGGGTGCCTTGAGTCTGTGTGGGGAAAAATGAAATCTCAAGACATTCTGAAGCCACCTGCACTGCTCACTGTCAGAAAGCTCAGTCTCAAGTCACAGATCATGGACCTTCCAACAGGATAAAGGGCCAAAACACACAACTGAGAGCACCAAGAATGGCTGTTTGTGAAGTGGCCGTCTGTGAGCGCTGATTCGAATCCCATTGAACAACTATGGAGAGAAGTGACACATGGGGTCTGGAGAAGACCCCCTTCACACCTGACCCAGCTGAAGCAGTTTGCTCAGGACGAGTGGGCCGCACAACCTGTGGACAGGTGCTGAAGTCCCATGGAGGGCTCCAGGAATCGCTTGTGTGCAGGGACTGCAAACTCATGCAACCAAATATCAGTTGTCCCCATGCCATTCCAATCCAAACTCTAAAAGCCAAGTCTGATTTTTGTTAAATGCGGAATAAACAATGACGGGTGCTGACGACGAAGTCACTTCACAGACAATTGTGGGTTCTTTCTTTCTTTTTTTTTTTTTTTCACGGAAGGGGTACCATCACTTTTGTCCAGGTCTGTAGAGATTTATTACCCGCGTCCTCATATACCACACACGTGACCGCCCGGCTACTATTTGAACATGTAAACACTCCTGGTATGGCTTCCCTCCACCTCGCGCCACTCTGTCGGCTCTGTCAGATGGTCGATATCCGCTCAACGATCTGAGAAACAGCGCACCGTCTGAAGCTTCCCTCAACGCGACGATGAAACAGCCAGTGGCTGCACTCGCCTGAAAAAGACGTCGTCCATCAAGTGGCAGCAGATAAAAAACAAGAAAAAAAAAGAGAACGCGTTCCAAGGCAAGTTAATCAGCAAAGTGCCTCTCCTGGCCGCACGGCCATTTGTCTCAATATTATAAACAAGGCTTATTGAAGGTGGCTGGCTTAGTGGGGGGGGGGGGGGGGGGGGGGGGGGTCTTTCTTTGTCAACCAAATAACACGTGGTGGCTCTTCCTCTGCCCCACCCTCTATTTCATCTCCCATGCCCACCTGACCATACTGTTGGAGGGGGTCAAGGTCCGACCCTCTCCTCTCCTCTCCCATTAAGAAAGCAGGATGGTGGTCTACTGGGAGATCAAGTCAAGTCAAGAGAGTATTTATTGTCATTTCATCCATATACAGTAGTACAGCATACAGTGAAACGAAACAACGTTCCTCCAGGACCATAGACCAACATAAAATACAGGACAACGAAGAATACACGACACATAACATAAAGACACGTAATATATAACAAGGTGCATGTGAGTCAAATGTCCAAACACGTGCAACACTGAAGAACAGAACACATATATCAGAAATCAGTCCAGTCCATTAGAGTTCAGGAGTCTGACTGCTTGGGGGAAGAAACTGGTGGTGAGGGCCCAAATTCTTTGGTAATAATAATAATAATAATTCATTACATTTATATAGCGCTTTTCTCAGTACTCAAAGTGCTATCCACACACCTTTTTCTCAATGGCAGGAGTGTAAACAGTAAATGTGAGGGGTGTGTTGGGTCATTCACCATGCTGGTGGCTTTGCGGATGCAGCGATGGTGTAGATAGATAGATAGATAGATAGATAGATAGATAGATAGATAGATAGATAGATAGATAGATAGATAGATAGATAGATAGATAGATAGATAGATACTTATTAATCCCAAGGGGAAATTTCCATACTCCAGCCGCAGCAGTATACTGATAATAACAATATTAAATTAAAGAGTGATAACAATGCAGGTATACAGACAGACAATAACTTTGTATAATGTTAACGTTTACCCCCCCGGTGGAATTGAAGAGTCCCATAGTGTGGTGGAGGAACGATCTCCTCAGTCTGTCAGTGGAGCAGGACAGTGACAGCAGTCTGTCGCTGAAGCTGCTCCTCTAACTGGAGATGATCCTGTTCAGTGGATGCGGTGGATTCTCCATGATTGACAGGAGTCTGCTCAGCGGCCGTCGCTCTGCCACAGATGTCAAACTGTCCAGCTCCGTGCCTACAATAGAGCCTGCCTTCCTCACCAGTTTGTCCAGGCGTGAGGCGTCCCTCTTCTTTATGGTGACTCCCCAGCACACCACTGCGTAGAAGAGGGCGCTCGCCACAACCGTCTGATAGAACATCTGTAGCATCTTATTGCAGATGTTGAAGGACGCCAGCTTTCTAAAGAAGTATAACCGGCTCTGTCCTTTCTTGCACAGAGCATCAGTATTGGCAGTCCAGTCCAGTTTATCATCCAGCTGCACTCCCAGGTATTTATAGGTCTGTACCCTCTGCACACAGTCACCTCTGATGATCACGGGGTCCAGGAGGGGCCTGGTCCTCCTAAAATCCACCACCAGCTCCTTGGTTTTGCTGGTGTTCAGGTGTAGGTGGTTTGAGTTGCACCATTTAACAAAGTCCTTGATTAGGTTCCTGTACTCCTCCTCCTGCCCACTCCTGATGCAGCCCATGATAGCAGTGTTGTCAGTGAACTTTTGCACGTGGCAGGACTCCGAGTTGTATTGGAAGTCTGATGTATATAGGCTGAACAGGACCGGAGAAAGTACAGTCCTCTGCGGCACTCCTGTGCTGCTGACCACAATGTCAGACGTGCAGTTCCCGAGACGCTCATACTGAGGTCTGTCTGTAAGATAGTCCACGATCCATGCCACCAGGTATGAATCTACTCCCAAATGTCCATGATGGAGGGAAGAGAGACACCTATGATCTTCTCAGCTGCCTTCACTATCTGTTGTAGGGCTTTGCAATACCTGACCATATAATCTCCAAACCAGACAGTGATGCAGTTGCTCAGGATGCTCTCTATGGTTCCTCTGTAGAATGTTGTTAGAGTAGCTGGTGAAAGATGGGCTTTCCTCAGCCTACACAGGTCGAGACTCGGACGCTGCCAGCTGGGCTTAGTAAGCTTTGTGCTTTGGACAAACACGAGTGCCAATAAGTGCCCGCCTCTTGTTTCTGCTTGAACTGTCATCGGCGCACACATTTCCAAAAGAGTTTGAGTTTATAGCAGACGTGTCCAGCGGCTCACCGAGGGCAGATCATTTGCATGCCGAATGTGAAACCTGCCGATTTAATGGGCACTTAAAAGCACTCGTTTTTGTAGTGTGCTGCCTGGGTTGAAAATTGAGGTCATCGCCACCCTTCCACAGGAGTGTATTATGCCAATCAGACAGTGTCTGTTGCACGATTGGCATCTTTGTGTGATGCCTACAATCACTACTCTTTAATGGATAATTGAAAGCGCTCTTACATTTAAAGCTCGATGTTGCAAAGTAAGGTCAGCATTTGTTCTGGGGGTGCGGAACAAAATGAAATAAAACAAAAAAAAAAATCAGAAAGTAGAAACGTGACGTGCATATAAATAACGTGAGAGGGCATTGTGGCGGACAGCTAGGGCCCTTTACCAGGCTGGGATGCCTTCGTAAAGGAAGGACTGGTGGGAGAGAGAACAGGCAAGAGGGCATTAACTCCAGTTCTAGAGTCGTTACACTGGCTCCCGGTTAAGTTTAGGGCAGAATTACAAAAAAAAAAAAAAAAAAATCCTCCTTTTAACCCTTAAACTGCCACATACTTGGAGGGTTAATGCACCCCCAGATGCTAAATATTTAAGTAAACGTCACAATTCACCAAGAAAAAGTGAAATTTTAATGATACACATATTTGTTTTTCATGCAAAGAGCATCACAATTACCGCACCAGTGATCATTTTACACACTGCCAATGAACTGTAAAAACTATTAAAAAAAACTACTGGAATATGTAGAAGGTGCAACTGACGCCATTGATGAAATTCAGTAAATCACCGAGCCAACTGCGCTTGAACTGTCTGCGCGCAAACACACAGAGGTATACACCGATGCTGGCAGGCTCGTCTAGTGCAGCGGCTGAATCTCAGGGACGGTGATGCTGATTCGCTAGGGGGCGCCAGCGGTCAATGAATGTACGGCACGGACTGATCAGCTCCGGTGTGCTGGCAAATTGCACTGGGAATGACTTTAGCCGGTTCCGGCGGTTTAAGAGTTAACATATAAAGCCTTAAATGGCCGAGGTCCGGCTTACTTGTCTGAACTTACCATGACTTACAAACCAGAGCGCACATTAAGATCTCAGGATTCCGGTCTGCTTATGATTCCAAGGATTAATAAAATAACAATGGGAGGTCGAGCTTTTAGTTACAGGACCCCTAAACTGTGGACTGGTCTGCCTGCTACTATAAGAGATGTCCCTTCGGTCTCAGCTTTCAAATCCCGGCTGAAGACTCATTACTTCAGTTTAGCACACCCTGACTAGAGCTGCTGATTAACTGTACAGACTGCATCTCGGTTGTTAGTCATTAGCACTTGTGACGTGTATGTTCCAGGGGCTGCACAGTACCTCCCCCGGGCCACTTGGTTGAAGCCCCCCTGGGAGACGGTGGTGCCTCAGATACCTGCAGGGCTCCATGGGAGATGGAGTTCTGCCCAGTCCTGTTGGGATCCGAGGGTGGCCACCAGGAGGCGCTGCAGGGGTTCCTGGGCCCGTCTGGGCTGTAGTTCAGCCACACCCGGAGGTGCAATCAAAGGCAGCTGGTCAAGCACCTGAAGCACGTCTGGGTGAGCTATCAAAGGGGTCAGCAGCCACCACTCCAGCAGCCTGAGTCGGGAGGAGGAGGAGTGGTGGTGCGAAGAGTAGTGTGTGTTTCGCTTTGGTTGGTGCTTTTAGGACTGTGTCCTGTCTGTGGGATACGGGGAAGACGTGCCCCACAGGTCTAGAAAAATGAAAGTTTATTGGCTTTTATGTGTGCCTCCAGTGTCAGTCTGTGTTGCGCCTATATAGCGCCTTTTTACTTACTAAAACATAAGTAATAAGATAGAATTTGTTACTAACTCTCACCTACAAGCCTGCTTATTCCAGATGCACCAACCCACCAGACCACAGTGTTGCCAGGTCCAATGGGGTTGCTCGGACAAGATGGCGCCTGTGTTTGGCTCGCCTGTCTGTCACTCTCGGCTCTACTTGCGTTTGTTTCTCTTTTGGTTGCTCATTTGTGAACAGATCCAGTTCTTTGGCTTTGTTATAATTGCCCAGCAACTTTTTGGCCAAAGAACTGGTGAGGTATGACCTGTGTAAAAGATGAGAAAGATAAAGAAAAAGAGTTGGGGCGACACAGGGACCCCGCAAATGATAAATACAACAATAATAATAAATGCTTTTCATCCAAAAAAAATGACTCTTAGGACATGAGTGTCAGGATGACGACACTTCCTGTTAAGTGGTGCAGGCCAGACAGGAAGAGGCAGGTAGTGGTGGGGACGGACACTGGAAGTGACATCAGAGGTGGTCGCCATTGAATTACCACCACCAGAGCCTTTAAGGTGTCCCCAAGGTGCCTGTGTGTCTCAGGGCCGTCTTAACAGCATTAAAGCTCCCCCCCCGGGCAAAGCAGTGCAATGAGGACCCCTACCTACACACCCACTCAACAAGTCACAACATACTTAGATTGGCATGGGGTCCCTTTGCTCGTGGGGCCCCCAGGCAACTGCCCAGCGTGCCCGTGTTTTAAGACGGCCCTGGTATGTCCCACCCACCACTTCTATTGGAATTACCTGCTCACCACTGGTGCGCGCCAGTCTGTTCGCTTCGGAGGGGACGGGGAGGACGCTGGGTGTGTGGAAAGTGCAGTGGTTAGGTTGGCGAGAATCGGCTTTCATCTGCCTTGGTTGACAGGGACGGATGCGTTTTTGGCCGAGTGTGGAGCGGATCGTCGCTGTGTTGTTTTCGGGTGGTCTCTGGAGCCTGCATGTTCAACTGTTTAGAAACGGCCCACCACTGACTTTGTGATCAGCAGAATCTGTTGGACCGTCAACTTTGGGATGCCTTTGGTCGGACTGGCATTTGGGAAGCGCTGTCATCTGTGCGTGTTTTTTGTATTGTCATTGCTATGTATTTTGTTTTAATTTAATATAATTTGTTTACATTTTTTGAATAACTTTTGTATTCTATGGTTTATTGTTCATCACTTTGTGACTTTTGTCTGTGATAGGTGCTTTTTAAATGGATATTTACTTTACTTACTTAATTTTGTAACGCGCCTAATTTTTCAACCATCTGGTACCCCCTTCCCTGCTATGCACCCTTGTATATGTTCCATGCTGTTGTAAAATCCCCACTTCCCGGGACCCTCACCCCATTTGTGTGATGGTATACACCCATTTTATCACTCTGAAATAAATGAGGGGGCTCCCCTGCCCTTGGGATTCGATAGTATGGACCTAACCCTCTTGCGTGGACACAGCCCCCCACTTTCCGGCATGTGTCGTTTTGGAGGAGAGAGGAGAGGTTGGCAGCATGCCGCCCCCGCCACACGACGAACCCACCTGGATTGGCAATCCGAGTGCCGCCACACAACGGGTGACACCTCTACCTCAGGGTGGGGGGCAAATTTGCCCTTTTTTTAAGCTGTCAATGGGCTAAATTTTTTTTTTTTTTCGGAACCTGGCAGCATTGCACCAGACCACCCCCCCAACACGATTCTACCCTGGGCATCTTTTAGGAGTGAGGGATGGAGAGACACTGACCCCAGGAAAATAGTGCAACAGCAACTCATTCTCTATTATCTTCGTCGTCAAACCAGACTTTAATGTTACAGACTACTTTAGAATGATGATTAAAAATTAATTACAGGCACGTAAAAGAAAAATAACAAATAAATAAATAAATAATAAATAAATAAATAAATAAATAAATAAATAAATAAATGAATAAATCCCAGAAAATATTCCAAATTCCGACTTGCCAAACTCGTAAAATCCAACAAACTGACAACCCCAAGTTCAGCTCTTCTACGTCATTCTGAAAGCTCTCATCTTGCAGTTACTCGATTACTCGCACCTCTCCTGTTATGCAGAAATTTAACCACCAAAGTGCTTCTCTCACGAAGGGGGGGGGGGGGGGGGGGGAGGAGGGGGTCACAGAAACGGGATAAGGTGGGTGGCATCATGGTTTGTGGGATTGTGTTCAAAAAATGCTTTAGTTGCCTGACATTTTTATGCAATCGTTTTGTTCACCCCACTGAATTAAAGCTGAAAGTCTGCACTTCAACTGCATCGGAGTTGTTTCATTTAAAATTCATTGTGGCAATGTACAGAACCAAAATTAGAAAAACGTTGTCTCTGTCCAAATATTTATGGACCTAACTGTATATAACTGTATATATATATATATATATATATATATATATACTAGGGTCCGGTTTGGTGGGCTCAGGATTGGGTCACTGCTTGTTGCAGATGATGTTCTCCTGTTTGCTTCATCAGGCCGTGATCTTCAGCTCTCACTGGATCGGTTCGCAGCCGAGTGTGAAGCGGCTGGGATGAGAATCAGCACCTCCAAATCCGAGACCATGGTCCTAAGCTGGAAAAGGGTGGAGTGCCCTCTCAGGGTTGGTAGCGAGATCCTGCCCCAAGTGGAGGAGTTCAAGTATCTCGGGGTCTTGTTCACGAGTGAGGGAAGAATGGAGCGTGAGATCGACAGGCGGATCGGTGCGGCGTCCACAGTAATGCGGGCGCTGCATCGGTCTGTCGTGGTGAAAAAGGAGCTGAGCCATAAGGCAAAGCTCTCAATTTACCAGTCGATCTATGTTCCTACCCTCACCTATGGTCATGAACTATGGGTAGTGACCGAAAGAATGAGATTGCGAAAACAAGCGGCTGAAATGAGTTTCCTCCGCATGGTGTCTGGGCTTTCCCTTAAAGATAGGGTGAGAAGCTCAGTCATCTGGGAGGGGCTCAGAGTAGAGCCGCTGCTCCTCCGCATCGAGAGGAGTCAGATGAGGTGGCTCGGGCATCTGATCAGGATGCCTCCTGGATGCCTCCCTGGTGAGGTGTTCCAGGCTTGTCCAACCGGGAGGAGGCCCCAGGGAAGACCCAGGACACGCTGGAGGGACTATGTCTCTCGACTGGCCTGGGAATGCCTTGGGATTCTCCCGGAAGAGCTAGAAGAAGTGGCCGGGGAGAGGGAAGTCTGGGCATCTCTGCTCAAGCTGCTGCCCCCGCAACCCGACCTCGGATAAGCGGGAGACAATGGATGGATGGATGGATGGATATATACTAGGGGGCTTTGCTCACTAACCCCCCCACCCCAACAATCAATTTGCTTATTGTGAAAACAGAAGTGTGGAAGATGCTCTGCTTGTTATCTTACATCAAATCTATACCTTTCTTGATCAGCCTGGTTCATATGTCAGAGCACTATTTTTGGATTTTTCTTCAGCGTTCAATACTATACAACCTCATATACTGATTGGGAAATTAAACAGTATGAATGTAAACCCATTTATCACACTATGGATTCAGAACTTTCTTTTAAATCGTTCATAGACAGTTTAAGTTCAGGACACTTTTTCAATAGCCATTCATTCAAACACAGGAAGTCCACAGGGGTGTGTGTCTTATCACCATTACTGTTTACTGTGTACACAAGTGACCTGAGACAGAACATTGACCACTGCTCCATTATTTAGTATGCGGATGACACCATGATCATAGGATGCATATCTGGGGAGGATGAAAGCCACTATCTAAATCAAGTGGACTGGATGGTAATCTGGTGCAATAAAAACTCTCTCACTCTGAATGTAAAAAAAACCAAAGAAATGATATTTGATTTTAAGAGACAGAAATCTGTATGTTCACCTATTGTAGTTCTGGGAGAGGAGGTAGAAATAGTGAATGAATATAAATACTTAGGAACTTACCTAGATAACAATCTTAACTGGAATACAAATACAAAAAAATTATTTTCTAAATGCAACCAGCGCTTATTTCTCCTCCATAAACTCAAACTATTTAAAGTAGACAAGGACCTCATGTTGTCCTTCTATCGCAGTCTGATCCAGTCTGTGGTCACTTTCAGTTTCATTGCCTGGTTTAATAGTCTGACAAACCAAAACTCAAAAAAGTTCCAGCAGATTACGAAGTATGCAGCTAAAGTTATTGGGGCTGATGGAGATGATTTGACTTGTGTGTGTGTGTCAGAGGGCAATGCTAAAGAAACTGGAAATCATCTCAACTGATGACACACATCCATTACATGCAGAACTAAACTTCAGTAAATCAGGAAGGAGAGTCGCTTTGAAAACCCACACAAATCGCTCCAGAAACTCCTTTCTTCCTTGTGACATACGACTTTTCAATAAGAAATATCAGAGATTATGTTTAAGGTTTTGATATATAACCTGTTACCTTTTTTTTTTTTTTTGGTGTAAATATGTTTTATCTAACTGCCTTACCTTAAACTTTCTTATTTCTATTTGTCTGTTTTATTTCATTCTGTCTGTTACCTGTTATTAAATGCAACTGAGAAGGCAAAATTCATGTTTTCTTGTGTAAACATGACTAAATAAAGAAACCTAAACCTAAACCTAAACCACCTGCGCTATGCACCAGCCACTTCACAACTCTGCTGCTCACGTATGTGGATTTCACTTTCACCAAACAACAAAACTTATAATTTGTTTTGGTTTCAATAGATGTATTTTTCACATCTTCTCGTCCCCCTTTTTTGTTATTTCGCGCCCCCCCCCTAGGGTTTGAGAACCGCTGCTCTAGATCTTCTTCCTGTTATGTGGCAGTGCGTGACTCTTTGTGGTCGTCTCCTTCTGTCCATTCTCTTGACATGTCCAAACCGCAGGAGTCGTCGCTTGCGTTTGTTCCTGCTCTACTCTGTTTCTTATTCTAGTTACTTTAAGAAGCCTCCGTTGCCAGCTCATTTCTGTGACTTCTCTTCTTTCATGTCTTAGTCACCAGCATTCTGATCCGTACAACAAAACTGGAATAACCAATGTTTCATACATTGTTACTTGCTATATTCTTGCATTTCCACAGTTTGTTCAGTTTTCCAAATACTGCAGAAGTTGGTCTGATTCTTCTGTTGCCATCCAATGTCCAACTTCCTCCTTAGGATATCAGGCCTTCTAGGTAGACACATTCTTTCACCTGTTCTCGATCTTCTCCTCTGAGCTGTATTTTCCATTGTTGTGCCTTTCACTTACTTATTGTCATTGTTTTTTTTTGCTTTTCCCTTGTTGATCAGTAGCCCACATCTCCTGCTAGGGGTGTCAATTCTGTCAGTGAGCGATTGCAACTGATCATCTGTCTCAGTGAGAATATAACTTGACAAATCTGCTCGAACGGGACACGCGGACCTCAAAAGCCCCCACTTGCCACCCCCAAACACTGCTCTTCCTCAACACCATAGTACGTGCCAGTCAGTGTTAGCCCTGAGGAGCGGCCACTTGTCACCTTGAAGTAAGCAAATCTACAAAGCAGACTCATGAACGCAGTCACCCACTGGCATTAATACTCCATTGGTAGGTAACGTTACATCATTAGCACACAACTACACACTGTTTTGAATTCTCTATTATGATTTTGTTGATAATTGTGGGCTGCACGATGGTGCAGTGGGTAGCACTGCTGCCTTGCAGTTGGGAGATCTGGGGACCTGGGTTCGCTTCCTGGGTCCTCCCTGTGTGGAGTTTGCATGTTCTCCCCGTGTCTGCGTGGGTTTCCTCCCACAGTCCAAAGACATGCAGGTTAGGTGGATTGGTGATTCTAAATTGGCCTTAGTGTGTGTTTGTGTGTGTCCTGTGGTGGGTTGGCAAACTGCCCTGGATTGGTTCCTGCCTTGTGCCCTGTGTTGGCTGGGATTGGCTCCAGCAGACCCTCGTGACCCTGTGTTCAGATTCAGCGGGTTGGAAAATGGATGATAATTGTGCTTGTGTACAACACACACAGACACACACACACACAGACACACATAATCATGGGACTAATCCGGTCCTCCAGAATGTTAAATGAACGACATGTAAACGCAATACAGACGTTTCCTTTGCGCTCATCGGGATATTGGTAGAAATTGACAGTGCACGCCACGTTTTTTTGATGCCATCCGAACGCACATCTGACTGAACGCATCATCGTGAAAGTCCATGTGGATGGTCCGATATGCTGCAATGAGCAGAAAACACACTCGCTGTTCAATCTGTGCTTGCCTGGCGCTACAGACGTTAGAAAAATGCTCAGTTCAGACGCCCATGTGGACAGGGCCTAACAGTTAAGACATTCAAATAAAGTCCGCATATCTATATATATAAAATCCCTATGTGCGTCCAGGTGTCCGTGTGTGGGTGTCTTCTGGTGAAGTGCGCATGCGCGGGGCACGGTGCGATGCGCGATATTACTGTCAGAGAAAGTTAGAGGCGTTTTACGGAAATGCAAACCAGTATTACTGCGAGAGAAAATTAAAGGTACACAATACAGTGACGCATATTACAGCCACATACAAGCCAGTATTACTGTCAGAGGAGATTAAAGGCATATTACTGATGCGCACGCCTGTATTACCGCCAGAGAAAATTAAAGGTATATTACGGACGTACAAGCCAGCGGACGTACAAGATGGTATCCTTCAATAAGGGCGCGCACAAAGAGGCGAGCTTCAAAAAGGGCGACCTCAATTGGGTGCAGCGAATAAAGACGCACGTAAATAAAGATCTGCACCTTTGTTGCTCTTCACATATTCCAGAGCCATTTGAACGAAATTATCTACGAACGCCTTTATTCGCCGCGTTCAATTGAGGTCGCCCTTTTGAAGCTCGCCTTTTTGTGCGCGCCCTTATTGAATAGAGCCGTACAAGACAGTATTATTGTCACAGAAAATGAAAGGCATATTACCGACGCGCACGCCTGTATTACCGCCAGAGAAAATTAAAGGTATATTATGGACGTACAAGCTAGTGGACGTACAAGACAGTATTACTGTCACAGAAAATTAAAGACACACAATACATGGCGGCAGCCCACGAAGAACGGTCAGCTCAGCAAGTAAACATCAAGAAAAGAAAGGCTGAAAGAAAGAAAAATACGACCAACAAAAAGAATGAGGTCAAAGTCCCTTGCCATTTAATATAGACTGTTCCTACTAATGTTTATGCACTACTGTTCTAGCGCCCGTTATTGTAACGGGCTAAATGACTAGTCTTATATATAAACATCTATGCGTGGAAGTGTATGTGTGTCTGTCTGTCTGGCCTGGAAGCGCAAGGCTACTACAGCATGAAGCTCAGAGAGCCAGCAAGGTGGCCCCAAGTTAACGAGCCGGAAGAAGAAAGCAACTCTGCTGCCAAAGCAAAAACCGCAGAGAAAAGAGAGAAACTCACTTAGCCGCTGATAGACAAGCGAGGCGAGCACATCGGCAAAATGAAATCCTCCAAGGAGAGAGACACCCAAAGCAGTTCCTTACAGTTACCCGACATCTCTATCTTTCAATTTTTTGTCTGGCGATTTCAAAAGTTTTCTAGGACCCCAGGCTTTTTACAGCACGGGTTTACACAGCTAGTTTTATATATAAGCGTCTACGCATGGAAGTGTGAGTGTCTGTCTGTCCGGCACCGGAAGTGAGAGGTGGAGTCGGGGTAACACAAACTCGCTTAGCCGCTGATAACACAAAGAAGGCGAGCACATCGGCAAAATGAAACCTCCTAGGAAAGAAACGCCCAGAATGGTTCCTTACAATTACCTGACATCTCTATCTTTCTATTTTTTTTCTGACAATATCAATAGTTCTAGGATCCATGGCCTTTTAACAGCACGGGCTTACACAGCTTGTTATAGATAGATAGATAGATAGATAGATAGATAGATAGATAGATAGATAGATAGATAGATAGATAGATAGATAGATATGAAAGTCACTATATAATAGATAGATAGATAGATAGATAGATAGATAGATAGATAGATAGATAGATAGATAGATAGATAGATAGATAGATAGATAGATAGATAGATATGAAAGTCACTATATAATAGATAGATAGATAGATAGATAGATAGATAGATAGATAGATAGATAGATAGATAGATATGAAAGTCACTATATAATAGATAGATAGATAGATAGATAGATAGATAGATAGATAGATAGATAGATAGATATGAAAGTCACTATATAATAGATAGATAGATAGATAGATAGATAGATAGATAGATAGATAGATAGATATGAAGTCACTATATAATAGATAGATAGATAGATATGAAAGTCACTATATAATAGATAGATAGATAGATAGATAGATAGATAGATAGATAGATAGATAGATAGATAGATAGATAGATAGATAGATAGATAGATAGATAGATAGATATGAAAGTCACTATATAATAGATAGATAGATAGATAGATAGATAGATAGATAGATAGATAGATAGATATGAAAGTCACTATATAATAGATAGATAGATAGATAGATAGATAGATAGATAGATAGATAGATAGATAGATAGATAGATAGATAGATAGATAGATATGAAAGTCACTATATAATAGATAGATAGATAGATAGATAGATAGATAGATAGATAGATAGATAGATAGATATGAAAGTCACTATATAATAGATAGATAGATAGATAGATAGATAGATAGATAGATAGATAGATATGAAAGTCACTATATAATAGATAGATAGATAGATAGATAGATAGATAGATAGATAGATAGATAGATAGATAGATAGATATGAAAGTCACTATATAATAGATAGATAGATAGATAGATAGATAGATAGATAGATAGATAGATAGATAGATAGATAGATAGATAGATAGATAGATAGATAGATACTTTACTTATCCCAAGGGGAAATTCACATAAAATTAGAGTTAGGGTTAGGGTTATACAATAAAGGAATAAATTATAATGTAAAAAATTATGTCTGTAGTATAATGTAAGTAAGCTATAATAAAATATGTAGAATAGGGGTTGCCAGCTCCAGTCCTGGAGGACCACCGTGGCTGCAGGTTTTCATTCAAATTTTTTTAATGAGTGCCCTGTTTGTGCTGCTAATTAACTTCTTGTAAATTTACTTTAATTAAATTGCTTTTTAAAAATTTCTCTGAATTGCTTCATTTCTTTCACCCAAACAGAAATAAAATGTGAAGTGAGTGAAGCCAACAGAAGACCAACTAAGCCTCAAACTCCAACTAATTTCACTCCAACCAGCTGCTTAATGAGGTGCTGATTCTTGTCATTCATTAAACGTGTTCTTTAATTCTGTGGCTCTCGTGGTGCATTAGCAGACATTTCTGAAATTGTTGATTTTATCTTTTCTAAGAGCAGCTCTGTTCAAATGTTTTGGTAGACCTGAGCAGCTCCACATTCCTGAGGCCGCCATCATTCTTTATTTTCAGATATTGTATGATGGACACAGTCTGCTGGTCCTGTTTTGGCTCATTTTATATCTCGTTATTTTTTGGCTGCTAATTAAGGAAAAAAAACAATTTAGGGGTCTGAGTCTTCAAGAGCAAGGCAGATAAAATTACTTCAAAAGAAGTTAATTAGCAGCAAAAACAGGTCACTCATTAAGAAAAGGGTTAGAATGAAAACCTGCAGCCATGGTGGTCCTTCAGGACTGGAGTTGGGGACCCCTGATGTAGACGATGTAGGTGTGGTGCACTGTCAACGGCACCGCTTATGCATAAAAGCTAAGGATTGTCATTCCATCCGCTGGCTCGGACCCTCCACATCTCTGACTTTGATTAAGTAGCTGTGAGTGTCTTAAGCTCTTGTCACACACGATGTAATGGTGATACCACATCCAACCAGGGGGTGGCGGGGCGCACAAAC
Source organism: Erpetoichthys calabaricus (assembly GCF_900747795.2). Classification (NCBI taxonomy): domain Eukaryota; kingdom Metazoa; phylum Chordata; class Cladistia; order Polypteriformes; family Polypteridae; genus Erpetoichthys; species Erpetoichthys calabaricus. The sequence continues at coordinate 155,756,464 of NC_041405.2, forward strand.
TGTTTTTCTCAGTTCCCTGCAGACCGTTCCCAAGAAATCCTGCCAGGTTCCAGTACCTCAGAAGACGTCACTTCCGGGTCTGGCCCCCTCGATGATGTCACTTCCGGGTCTGTCCCCCTCGATGATGTCACTTCCAGGTCCGGGTCCCTCGATGATGTCACTTCTGGGTCCGGCCCCCTCGATGACATCACTTCTGGGTCCGGGTCCCTCGATGATGTCACTTCTGGGTCCGGCCCCCTCGATGACATCACTTCTGGGTCCGGGGCCCTCGATGACGTCACTATTGGGTCCGGCCCCCTCGATGATGTCACTTCCGTGTCCGGGGCCCTCGATGATGTCACTTCTGGGTCCGGCCCCCTCGATGACATCACTTCTGGGTCTGGCCCCCTCGATGACGTCACTTCTGGGTTCGGGCCCCTCAATGATATCACTTCCTGGTCCGAGGCCCTCGATGATGTCACTTCTGGGTTCAGGCCCCTCGATGACGTCACTTCCGGGCCCCTCGATGATGCCACTTCCAGGTCCGGGGCCCTCAATGATGTCACTTCTGGGTCCAGTCCTTTCGATGACGTCACTTTCTATATGGGCCTTTAAAGCCGCCATCTTACCGCCAAGAAATCAGTTCTGTTTTGGACTCAGTATTGTGAACATTTATCTGTTAATTTAAAAACCTTTTGCTGCCAGGGATATTATACGGGTGGCTGCCCCAAACCTTTTTATGATGTCTGGTCTGTGTTTTTATCACACTGTCCATTATTCCCAAGTCCAGGGGAAGCAACAACTGCTTCAGAATTTTTTTTTTTGCTCCGACGCTTCAGAAGGTGACAAGCGCAAAAGTGGACCTCTTTTCAAGCCTCAGAAGCACAAACCGTGACTTCTTGTGATACTAAATGCTGCCTCCTGAAACGCCTCCGCCTTCAGAAGGCAGATGGAATAATGGCGTCGCTGAATTATTAATTACTGGAGCCGTGGTGTCGGAATAACTGGGAATTATCCTGCAGAAAGGTCATGCCAGGGGTGTTCTGTGAAGAAACTAAATCCTCTTCTGCTTCGCTCTCTCTCTCTGTTCCTTGCCTCCCTCAGGAAGACGGAATTAAACAAAGGACTTAGCGTGCACTGACATTAGTTGGCATCCAGAAAGGTTAAGTGCCAGCCAAATCCACCTGAGCCCACCACTACCCCCAAGCCACCCACCCACCACAAAGTCAGTCTGTCGGACACATCCGGATGCTTTAGTGACAATGAAGTCATCTGCAGAAAGTCACAGCAATTTTCGCCATTTTAGAATTTCCCTGTCGGAGGCTTCTGATGTCGATCCTCAATTATTTCTAAAAGACCCTCTCTGTTTCATTACAAAGTGTTTATGGAATTGAAAGAGAATATTTGGTACGGAGCAACATTGTGATTTATTTTCTTTTTTTTTTTCATTTTGATTATCCTTACATCTACAGATTCTTGTGTTTTGTGATGCGTGACGGCAACGGCATTGCAGGCTAGAGGGCGCCATAGAGGTCAATGACAGGGCTCAGCAGGGTCTCAGGGCACAGAGAGATAATAATAATAATAATAATAATAATAATACATTTTATTTATATAGCACCTTTCCCATGCTCAAGGCACTTCACAGAGTTTAAGATAGAACAGCAGGGTATACAGTATATAGCATTGTACTAAACCAGATAAATAAAGAAAGAAGATTAAGACAGTAAATTCAGAGAAAAAAAAAGCCTAACAGACAACATAATTGATGGTCACACACACACACACACACACACACACACACACACACACACACACACACACACAGGTTACATGAGCATCTTGACATAGAAGGGTAATAAAGTCAAGTAGAGCTATAAGCCTTCCTGAAAAGACGAGTTTTGATTTGTTTTTTAAAAGAATTCATGGAGTCAGCTGACCTGATTAATTTCGGTAGGTCATTCCAGAGTCTGGGCGCTATACAGCTGAAGGCCCTGCTGTCACCCATGGAGTGTAGATTAGTGAGGGGCACAACAAGATTACCAGAATCAGAGGACCTTAGTGGGCGGACAGGCACATAGTGATGGAGAAGGTCTTTTAAGGCTTTGTAGGTTATCAGTAGGATTTGATATTCAATCCTGTAAGACACAGGGAGCCAGTGAAGGTGGAGCAGGATGGGTGTGATGTGCTCGCTACTGCTGGTTCGAGTCAGGACTCTTGCAGCCAAGTTTTGACTAAGCTGGAGCTGTGATATAAGATTAGAAGGGGCATCTGCCAGTAGGGAATTACAGTAATCAATGCGGGATGTGATAAAAGCAGAGACAAGTTTCTCAGCATTAGAGAAGGAGAGGAAGGAGCGAACACGGGATATGTGACGGAGGTGAAAGAAAGAAAGTTTCTTAATGTGATTTATGTGGGCGGAATAAGAAAGGGAGGAATCAAAAATGACACCAAGATTCTTTGCAGTAGAGGCAGATCTGATGAGATCACCACCAAGATGGACTGGGAAGGAGCTCATTTTATTAAGTTGCACTTTAGTTCCAATTTGCAGGAGTTCAGTTTTGTTGCAATTTAATTTTAAAGAGTTCTGCTCCATCCAGGTTTTAATTTCATTGAGGCAGGTTGTGAGCTGAGAAAGCTCTGATGAAGTCCACTTTTGACATTGAAATAGAGTTGAGTATCCTCTTCATAAAAATGATAACCCAGTCCATATCTATGGATAATATGGCCAAGGGGACGCATATAAATACAGAAGAGAAGAGGGCCGAGCACAGAGCCCTGAGGAGCTCCTTGTGTGACTGGCGCTGAGCTGGATGTGCTGTTGCCAAGACTAACAAAGTCAGATAGGACTTGAACCACTAGAGGGCAGTGCCAGAGATACCCAGCATGTTCTCCATTCTGGACAGTAGGATGTCATGTCTGACCTGAGTGTCAAATGCTGCACTGAGGTCTAACAGAATTAATATGCTGGTTTGTCCAGAATCAGCTGCCATAAGCAAATCATTGGTTACCCGTAGCAGAGCAGTTTCACAGCTGTGTCGTGCCCTGGAACAGACTGAAAGGATTTCATCAGATTATTAGAGGTTAGGTAGTTGGTGAGTTGGGAAGCTACAACATGCTCAAAAATTGTTAAGATCGTCAGCATCAAGACCAGACTTTTTTAACATTGGGTTCTACAGAAGCGATTTTAAAAGTGAGTGTCACAGAGCCAGTGTCAAGGGATGAGTTTATTATTGTTGTAACAGTCGGGATTAGATAGATAGATAGATAGATAGATAGATAGATAGATAGATAGATAGATAGATAGATAGATAGATAGATAGATAGATAGATAGATAGATAGATAGATAGATAGATAGATAGATAGATAGATAGATAGATAATTAATCCCAAGGGGAAATTCCCATACTCCAGCAGCAGTATACTGATAATAACAATATTAAATTAAAGATTGATAACAATGCAGGTATAACAGACAGACAGTAACTTTGTATAATGTTAACGTTTACCCCCCCGGGTGGAATTGAAGAGTCACATAGTTTGGTGGAGGAACGATCTCCTCAGTCTGTCAGTGGAGCAGGACGGTGACAGCAGTCTGTCTCTGAAGCTGCTCCTCTGTCTGGAGATGATCCTGTTCAGTGGATGCAGTGGATTCTCCATAATTGACAGGAGTCTGCTCAGCGCCCGTCGCTCTGCCACGGATGTTCTGCTTTGTAAGATGAGACCGACTACTTGCGTACTGGACCCCATCCCCAGCACACTACTTAAATCCTGCCTTCATGCTATAATCCTGGGATTAATAAAGTATCTATCTATCTATCTATCTATCTATCTATCTATCTATCTATCTATCTATCTATCTATCTATCTATCTATCTATCTATCTATCTATCTATCTATCTATCTATCTATCTATCTATCTATCTATCTATCTATCTATCTATCTATCTATCTATCTATCTATCTATCTATCTATCTATCTATCTGTTTCTTCTTTTTGACCATGCCCAGTCTACCTGGACAGGGGTCTCTCTCTGAACTTTCCCAAACCCAAGGTTTATTCCAAGGGTTGTTTTTTGGGAGTTTTTCTTTGTCTTCTTAGCGAGTCAAGGCTGGGGGGCTGTCAAGAGGCACTGGTCTGTTAAAGCCCATTGCGGCACTCCTTGTGTGATTTTGGGCTACACAAAAATAAATGGTATTGTATTGTATTGTATGTTGGGACAGCTTAGCTCTTAGCCAAACAAACAGGCTTGATGGGCCGAATGGTCTTCTCTCGTTTATCAAGTGTCTCCTGAATATTTGATTTTATATGCGCCGTATTCCTTATATAGTGCCTTTCACTCCTAGATCTGTTCAATACCTGTCTCTCTATCATATCCAGCACCTTCACAGCCGTGTAAGGCTTGACTGCACCCGCTCCTCTCTGGAATTGCAATTCCTCCGCGGGCCCCGACACTCGAGTGAATTCCTCATGAATATTTGATGTCCGCTCCTCTCCGCTGCTCTCCTGCTTTTCTCACTTGAAGCAGAAGGCTCTGTGCTTCTCTTGCTGTAAACCCGCTTTTTTTTTTTTTTTTTTGCCTCTGAGGGACAATCCTCACTGCTTCAGCGATATGCAGATTTTCAGATGGCACATCCATAGCTAATCAAGTGCTGCTGTCTCTCCAAACCTTTTTTTTTTCTTTTTCAGAAGTTTGCCAAGATGGAATTTAAATTGAAATCAATGAATGTCACTGGCAGACTAGTGACCCTCGGAGAACATGGAGGCCTTAGCTGATCAGATCTGATGGCTTAAAGTCTCGGGGCCCTGTTTTGTGATGATGATAACGTTTAGACTATAAGACAAAGTCACAGGTTCAAATAAAATGTTTTGCCGTAATACAAGGCATCAGGGGTAAGCAAATGTAATGACCGGAAAGTGAAGTCAGAGGTTCCATTGACAATCCGTGAGCTTACTGGCTTACCGTAGGACTGGAGAGAGCACTGTGACCTATCAGTGCTCAGAAATCAATTGATATAATCATAAAAGAGACTTGCAGAACCATCATTTGGGATGGGGCCAAATATTTTTTTCTCCTGGCGGTGAGTGATTGGAAATAAATTTGTCAGGTAAATAAAGAAGAAGAGCTACTGCCAAAGCCAGAGACCACCTTCTGCAATATAAAAACAAAGACAACAAGAACCGCATCCCCCTTGTTGTCACCTACAACCCACATCTCGAAACACTTCGAAAAAATTATAAAAGAACTTCAGCCAATGCTAAACAATGACCAAACACTGAAAAATGGATTTCCTGAACCTCCCCTCCTGGCATACAGACAACCACCAAACCTGCAGCAACTAATTGTCTGAAGCTCCCTAAGTGAACCAACAGAAAATGGCACGTCTCCCTGCCTAAAGAAAAGATGTAAAGCATTGCTCAAATTTATAATACAGACTGTGTAATTATACCACACTGCCGACTAGAACATCGCATTAAGGGACCATCTAATGTGGTCTACCTAATTCTCTGCATGAAATGTCCTGACACTGCACTCCATGTGGGAGAAACTGGACAAACACTCTGCCAGAGAATGAATTTACATTAAACGTGGCAACACAGATGTTCCACTTCAACAGCCACGGACACTGTGAGAGGGATTCTAAAGTCACAGTGCTTATGGGCAACTTCAGAACACAGCAAGAGAGAAAAGAATGGGAAGTCAAATCATGCTAAAATTTAATACATTACAACATAGTTTGAATAGAGACATGGGTCTTAAGGCCAGATTTGAGGATTGTTTGTATCTCTCAGACTGACCCAGACAACCTGACTATAGACCAACATTGTATTGAAAAACACATGAGGAACTTCAAAAGACTTTGTTGGACAGTCATCTTATCCAAAGATCTTCACCATACATTGTTCTCCTCTCTTGTTAAATGAATCTTAGCCTGAAGAGGTCTATTAATTTTTAACATTTAAGATGTCTCACTTAAAGATTTACCAATGTTGTTTTGTGTCCTAGAGTGTGTATATAAACACAGGGAACTCCAGTTTCTGTATTACATCTCGCATGAAGAACGGGCCTAAGTTGCCTCGAAAGCCTGCATATTGTAATCTTTTTAGTTAGCCAATAAAAGGGGTCATTTTGCTTCACTTCTCACTTCCCTCTTTAAGAAGGGGGACCGGAGGGTGTGTTCCAACTACAGAGGGATCACACTCCTCAGCCTCCCTGGAAAAGTCTATTTGGGGGTTCTGAGGGTCCGTCGGATAGTCGAACCTCGGATTCAGGAGGAACAGTGTGGTTTTCGTCCTGGTCGCGGAACAGTGGACCAGCTCTACACCCTTAGCAGAGTCCTGGAGGGTGCATGGGAGTTCACCCAACCCGTCTACATGTGTTTTGTGGACTTGGAAAAGGCATTCGACCGTGTTCCTCGGGGAATCCTGTGGGGGGTGCTCCGGGAGTATGGAGTACCGGACCCCCTGATAAGGGCGGTTCGGTCCCTGTACAACCGGTGTCAGAGCTTGGTCCGCATTGCCGGCAGTAAGTCGAACCCGTTTCCAGTGAGAGTTGGACTCCGCCAGGGCTGCCCTTTGCCACCGATTCTGTTCATAACTTTTATGGACAGAATTTCTAGGCGCAGCCAGGGTGTTGAGGGGGTCCGGTTTGGTGGACTCAGGACTGGGTCACTACTTTTTGCAGATGATGTTGTCCTGTTTGCTTCATCAGGCCGTGATCTTCAGCTCTCTCTGGATAGGTTCGCAGCCGAGTGTGAAGCGGCTGGGATGGGAATCAGCACCTCCAAATCCGAGACCATGGTCCTCAGTCGGAAAAGGGTGGAGTGCCCTCTCAGGGTTGGTAGCGAGATCCTGCCCCAAGTGGAGGAGTTCAAGTATCTCGGGGTCTTGTTCACGAGTGAGGGAAGAATGGAGCGTGAGATCGACAGGCGGATCGGTGCGGCGTCCGCAGTGATGCGGGCGTTGCATCGGTCTGTCGTGGTGAAAAAGGAGCTGAGCCATAAGGCAAAGCTCTCAATTTACCGGTCGATCTATGTTCCTACCCTCACCTATGGTCATGAGCTGTGGGTAGTGACCGAAAGAACGAGATCACGAATACAAGCAACTGAAATGAGTTTCCTCCACAGGGTGTCTGGGCTTTCCCTTAAAGATAGGGTGAGAAGCTCAGTCATCCAGGAGGGACTCAGAGTAGAGCCGCTGCTCCTCCACATCGAGAGGAGTCAGATGAGGTGGCTCGGGCATCTGATCAGGATGCTTCCTGGACGCCTCCTTGGTGAGGTGTTCCGGGAACGTCTAACCGGGAGGAGGCCCCGGGGAAGACCCAGGACACGCTGGAGGGACTATGTCTCCCGGCTGGCCTGGGAACGCCTCGGGATTCTCCCGGAAGAGCTAGAAGAAGTGGCCGGGGAGAGGGAAGTCTGGGCATCTCTGCTCAAGCTGCTGCCCCCGCGACCCGATCTCGGATAAGTGGGAGACAATGGATGGATGGATGGATTTTGCTTGACTTCTAACTAAATTCAAGTAAATAATAAAATCTATATGAGGCTTTGTTTGTCTGTTGGGTACCACTTGTTTGACTTTGTGTTGCTGACGGAGTCCCGAATGAGACACTTGACCTGCACTGTAAGGGAGTATCAGTTATGGCACTACGGCCATGTAAAAGGGACATAAAATTTCCAAAAATATAGTAATGCTGCAATAACAACTGAACATACCCAATCACGGAACCATCAAATACATGAACGAAAAAAAAATTGTATTGGAAATTTTTAATGAAAACGACCCCCCACCCACCCACAGAAATGCAGACTTTGCTTGGGGTGACGGGTCTGAATAATTTATAAAGAGTCATGAGGTGTGGGGGTCTCTTGAGGTTATTGTGAGCAAAAATGGCCAGGTGGTCGACATCTAGACCCGTGCTTCTCAAACTGTTTTCTTCCAAAGATCCCCCCCCCGCCCCCAAACCATGAGCGTTTCTAGCATTTGCAAGATTCAGGATCATAGCCCCTTCTGTGACTGTCTGTTACATCTTATATGTATATAAAATCAAAGAATGGAGGGTCTCTGAGTCCCTTTTCAGGTTTTGGGGGATTCTTTCATGTGTATGCACAACTGAAGATTGTGGGGTGTGGATTTTGCTCTTAGGCTTTGGTGCTCATCCAATAACAATTTTCCTCTGGTGGTGTCTTACGGGGCGTCCGGATAAGTTGCCCCCCATATTTCGCACTTCACATTTTGCCCCGGGTGGCACGGTGGCGCAGTGGTAAGCGCTGCTGCCTCACAGTAAGTTGCTGGTTTGTAAAGTGGCCCCCATAATAGTTCAAGATTCAGGGCTCCAAAATAGGTCCGCGGCTTCCTTGGGGACTATAGGAGACCACCAGGGGGACTGCGGAAAATGCTGTTTAATGTACTCCAAGAGGGAAACTCACACCTCCGAAATCTTTGATTTTATATACAGTACATGGAATAAAGCCCACAAAACCTGAAGGGGGATTCCCCCCACCGCTCTTTGATTTTATATCCATGAAAAAAGTCTGCAAAACCTCAAGGGGGTCCCATCCTCCTGATTTTCAATTTTATATACATGTAAGATATGACAAGGGATCTCAGAGGGGGGCTATGACCCTGATACTTGCAATCACCTCTGGTCCTACGGTCCCCAAGGGGACCACCTGCCCACAATTGGAGAAGTATTGATCTAGGTGATTAGAGATTATTGCAAGCAAAAATGACTAGGAAATAGAAATTCGAGCTGACTGCATACTGGGGGGCCGTAATCCAGACCTGCGCTTCACAATTTTTTTTTCTTCAAAGGACCCTCCTAAGCCACTTTACAGAAATTTCGCCTCTCACATTTTTCCCCAGCACATTTCGCCTCCATGATATTTCTCCCAGCAGCACGTTGGCACAGTGGGTAGCGCTGCTGCCTTGCAGTAAGAACACCTGGGTTCTCTTCCCGGGTCCTCCCTGTGTGGAGTTTGCATGTTCTCCCCGTGTCTGCGTGGGTTTCCTCCCACAGTCCAAAGACATGCCAGTTAGGTGCATTGGCGATCCTAAATTGTCCCTAGTGTGTGCTTGGTGTGTGGGTGTGTGTGCCCGGAGGTGGGCTGACATCCTGCCCGGGGTTTGTTTCCTGCCTTGCGCTCTGTGTTGGCTGGGATTGGCTCCAGCAGACCCCCGTGACCCTGTATTAGGATATAGTGGTTTGGATAATGGATAGATGGGTGATTATGTTCATTTGTCCAAATACTTGTGAGCCCCTGAAAATAGGGGGACCGTGCAGGGCCGGATTTATATGAAAAGAGGCCCTAGGCTATTCCACTTATGAGGCCCTTTCACCTTCCATTTTTAAGTTTGTAAATTACATGAGAGATAATAAAATTTTGCTAACAATTTGAATGTAGGCCCCTCTTGATCTTGAGGCCCTAGGCTGAAGCCTAGTTAGCCTATAGGAAAATCCGGCCCTGGGACCGTGAATAAAAATGGCTGCCTATTCTAAACGAGTCATACGATATTTTTGTTAAACCCCTTGAATTAGGTTAGGTTATAGCGGGTTGGAAAATGGATGGATGGACATTTTGCCCCAGCACATTTCGCCCCCGCACCCCCCACATTTCATTTCACAATGCCCCGGTATTTACGTACATATCTATAATTGCAATTAAAAATTTTATAAACCTTACCCAACATTGAAAATAAAAAGAGTTCACTCAGGTAGTGTTCTTGCACGACTCACAGATCAACGAGTTCCACTGAAAATAGTATGCGTGACTGCCTCCATAAAAGGTGAGTATTGTACTTAAAATTTAATTTGTGTTACGTGATATACAGTAGTATTGTACGATTGCACTGGATTTCGTTTTTTTTTGCCAGCACTACGGCCGTTTCAAGACGTGTGTTTACGGTTTTTGCCGCCTGATTATTGGTGGTGCGTGGCCGTGTTGGACAACCACAGTGCAATATCAAAACTGTCGCGTCACCACTCACCGCATCGTGTATTACTTTCTCACTGAAAGCGTTATTTTTGTATTGTGACTAAACCTAAAATCAACTTTATAAAATTTCACTATGGCAGAAAGAATTTCGTCAATTGGAGGAAATCCGGTAATCCAGGCAATCAGAGACAGAAGAAGTAAGCTGCTATTTCTGCTACAATCAAAGGAATAGCCCAAAATTTTGAAAATCGTAACGTAATTGATTACCTTAGAGGCATCGCACACAACTTTGAGTTCTAATCGATAATTTTATGAACGGAAATTATTTTTTGTGAACATTAAAATGACAAAGATATTAATTTAGTACATAATTGCATTTCACGTATGTTTTTTCACAACGGCACATGAAATTAATTTTTGTAAAAACGTTTGGATTCGTTTAATTGGAATAAAAATGTATATATATTTACAGAGCATTTCATTTAAGTGATGCACTATTGCTAACTTTTTTATCATTTTGCTACAAAAATGTTTAAATTAGGAAAGTTAGTTTTGAACACTGAGAACGATTTTTTCCTTTATTTTTTCTAGAAACTTCCAACACTCAAAATGTCTGGGTTTGGGTATTAGAAGTTACTGGGGTGGGGGAGAAATATCCATCCATCCATTACCCAACCCGCTATATCCTAACTACAGGGTAATGGGGGTCTGCTGGAGCCAATCCCAGCCAACACAGGGCGCAAGGCAGGAAACAAACCTCGGGGTGGGTACCAGCCCACCGCAGGGCACACACACACACTAGGGACAATTTAGGATCGCCAATGCACCTAACCGGCATGTATTTGGAGTGTGGGAGGAAACCCATGCAGATATGGGGAGAACATGCAAACTCCACACAGGGAGGACCAGGGAAGCGAACCCAGGTCTCTTAACTGTGAGGCAGCAGCACTACCACTGTGCCACCGTGCTGCTGGGAGAAATATCATGAAGGTGAAATGTGAGAGGCAGAATTTCCGTAAACCGGCTTAGGAGGGTCCTTTGAAGAAAAAAAAATTGTGAATCGCCAGTCTAGGTTACGGCCCCCCAGTATGCAGTCAGCTCAAATTTCTATTTCCTAGTCATTTTTGCTTACAATAATCTCTAATCACCTAGATCAATACTTCTCCAATTGTGGGCAGGTGGTCCCCTTGGGGACCGTAGGACCAGAGGTGATTGCAAGTATCAGGGTCATAGCCCCTCTCTGAGATCCCTTGTCACATCTTACACGTATATAAAATTGAAAATCGGGGGGGACGGGACCCCCTTGAGGTTCTGCAGACTTTTTTCATGGATATAAAATCAAAGAGCGGTGGGGGGAATCCCCCTTCAGGTTTTGTGGGCTTTATTCCATGTACTGTATATAAAATCAAAGATTTCGGAGGTGTGGGTTTCCCTCTTGGAGTACATTAAACAGCATTTTCCGCAGTCCCCCTGGTGGTCTTCCTATAGCCCCCAAGGAAGCCGCGGACCTATTTTGGGGCCCTGAATCTTGAACTGTTATGGGGGCCGCTTTACAAACCAGCAACGAGGTTGGGGTAACCACTGTTATCGTCTTCGAAAGGGGTTGTTCCATGATAGTTCACCCCAAATTTTTTCAAAATGTAACCAATAAACTCAAAAATCAAAAATCCTGCCACCCAGAATACTGGGTTCCATATTTCCCCGACTGACATTCCTCCACTGCCTATTGGCATTCTAGCTGGGAAAGGCACCACCAACCATGCCAGCCAGGTGGTCCATCCATCCATTAGTTCCTTCACAGCAGCTACAATAACTTTACTGCCCCCTAATGGTGACTAACGCTAACTGCCACAGACATCCAATTACTTTCCTGCCAAATTTAATTTGTGACGGACTGGAGGGCCATCCATGATGGTTGCAATGCCGACAAGACATCTTGTGACTTCCTGCAGCCCCTTCCCTGGATTGGCACACTTGGGTGTCACTGTTCTCTGTACAGGTGACAGCACTGACCCTGTGAATAAAGGGGGCTTGACAATGGAAGGATGAGTGTGAAAGAATCAGTAATGACCCCGCTGTCCTCTTATAGCCGCCATTTACATTCCACACGCTTAGATTTCTTTCCGGCTGATTCATCGGGTGTCCCATTCCCCGCTTGCGTTGACACCCTCCTGAGCCGACTGTCACCGTTCTAAAATGTAAGCTAATTTATATTCTCCTAATTTCTTAATTGCAACCTGTAATTTATCTCAAGTGCAGCTGTCTGGGCCAATCTGGGGAAACATTCCCTTCACTTTGAAGCCTCGCTTGATTTGAAATGACTTCTCATGCCAGACGCCCCCCCCACCATCTTATAGTGCCTTGAGGCGACACATTCACACACAGCCGCTGACAGCTGGATGCTGTAAATCATCAAGTAACTTCATCGTATCTTCTACTAATTAGTGCTTATGGCTGAGGGATATACATCAGAAAATGTGAAAAATTAAAATTAAAAAAAGGGGAAATGCCTTTCAGGTGATTTGATTAAAAAAACAAAAAAATGACTTGGCTGCACAAAAAAAAAAAAAAAAACAACCTGTTTTATTGAGTTGGCGGCCATACAGATGTGCTGTTGTGTGGTGCAGCAGGTCCACAGCTCATGTCAAATGGGCCACTTTTTAAAATAAATAAGAACCAGTTCACCTCGCACCCCTCAAATGTTCCTGCAGACATTGTTATCTCCGAGGATGACGCTTCCTGAGAGGAGGTCAGTTTAACATCCCTGGGTCAGGACCTGAGATGGACAGGTAGCCAAGGGCACGTCCAAGTGGGCAGAAGAACCTGTGGACCTGGAATAGTTCCGTGAACATGGAGGGGTGGGCAGATGTGGACCCAGCACTTTGAGAAAACTTTGTGTTTCCTGCCCTTGGGTGGGCTTCATGGAGATGGGACAGAATGTGGCATATGGGTTACCACTGACCCTGAGTGAATGGAGTGGGTGGCATGCATGAGTGGGCACAAGGAAAAAAAACAGTGTGGAGTGCATGCCACTGCTGAAGATTTGAGAAGAATGGTGGAAGCAGCTGCTGTGATATATTTACTATGAAAAGCATTTTATGTAATGTGTCCTATCTGGCCGTATTGGGCACAAGGCAGGAAACAGCCCTGGATGGCGTGCCAGCTCATCTCTGGGCCCAGTCAAGTACAAGTTTATTGTTGGGTATAATCAGGACAATGAGATTCTTAGCTCAGAACAGCTGACAATAATACAACAAATAATAATGTCCATCCGTTTGTCCATTAATAAAATAATCCATCCATCCATCCATCTTCCAACCCGCTGAATCTGAACACAGGGCCACGTGGGGTCTGCTGGAGCCAATCCCAGCCAACACAGGGCACAAGGCAGGAACCAATCTCGGGCAGGGTGCCAACGCACCGCAGGACACACACAAACACACACTAGGGACAATTTAGAATTGCCAGTCCACCTAACCTGCATGTCTTTGGACTGTGGGAGGAAACCCACGCAGACACGGGGAGAACATGCAAACTCCACAAAGGGAGGACCCGGGAAGCGAACCACAGGTCTCCCAACTGCGGCACTTAATAAAATAATATTTAAAATAAATAATCGCCGCACTCGCGGCTTAGCCAAGGGGCGTAGTGTGTGTGTGTGGCCGGGGAATACATGACGCGGCCGGTTCTCACTTAAGTGCTGTGACAGATAAGTGCGCTCTCGCTGCCTTGAACCCTTGGACACCACGCCAGACACCAGGTAAAAGTCCAATATGAATTTATTCGGACAATAATAAAGTGCACAAAGCACCCTCCACTCCACAATACTCAGATAATCAATACTACAATACAATAAACAATCCTCCAATCTCCCAGACGCGTTGCCACCCTTCCACCCAGCTCAGCTCAATATCTGGGCTTTCCCAGAGTCCTTTATAGTCCTTGACCCGGAAGTGTTTCTGTCTCTCAGTCTATGTGACTTTCTATCACTTCTGGGTCAGGTCAAAACTCTTCTTTTCATCCTGGAAGCACGTCATTTCTTCTGTCCATGTGACTGGGACGTACTTCCGGGGTGTAGGGAAAATAGTCCCCATGGTATCCAGCAGGGTAGTGAATTAACACTCCATTGTCCATAAGTCCCTGCTGGCATTCGGGGCACTTCCACGCTACAGGGAGGGCTCCACCTGGTGGCCTGGGGGTATCGGCTGGGATGAATGGCCAGCCATATCCCACAGTGCACAGGTGAGGAGTAATCTGCATCCTTAATTGTTCCCGGGAGCTACTGATTGCCACAGCTGATCCACGTCCCCGTGATAAATAGAAGTGTGAGGCGGCTAGCAGGGGAGAGAAAGAAAGAAAGAAAGAAAGAAAGAAAGAAAGAAAGAAAGAAAGAAAGAAAGAAAGAAAGAAAGAAAAGACAGACGGAGGTTAAGAAGGAGAAGACAGCAGGAAGCAGGAGGGACAAAGCTGGTGCAGGAGAGAAGGAGAACGAACAGGCGAGTGGGCGCAGGCTCGCACTGAAAACAAGCAGCTGGGAGAGGCGAGCCCAAGTGGGATGTTTGGCGGGCACCCGAGGGCCGACAGTAGTGGTCACTCCTGCTGAGCTCATGTTGGGAGTAGGAGTGACCGGGAGTAGGGTTGGCTCGATGCAGCGAAGGCAGCGGGAGTTGGAGATTTGGAATAGAATCCCCAGCATGAGCGTCCCGGGCGTCGGTGGAAAGCCAAGTCTCGGTCTGGTAGGGACTGAACGAAGCCAGGGATCGGGAGGCCACCAGATCAGTCGAGTAGAGCAAAGAAGGTCAGCTGCAGGTAGGGTGACTCCCCGGGTGCGTAGCCTGGAGGGCAGTCCCCGGTAAAAGAAGGCACCGTGCTTTGTGTTTTTAAAGAGACGGTCTCCAGCCATTGTTTTAACCTCGTTTTTAAAGGATTTATTCATTGTGTTGTTTAACCTCCACCCTTTTCACTTGTTTTTATGGATGATTTATTTAAAGATATGAGGCTAGGGATCTGCACTGGTAATCGGAAGGCTGCCAGTTCCAATCCCGTAAATGCCAATAGGGACTCTGTTCTGTTGGGCCCTTGAGCAAGGCACTTAACCTGCAATTGCTGAGCGCTTTCAGTAATAAGAAAAGCGCTATATAAATGTAAAGAATTATTATTATTATTATTACAAAGATATGAAGCGCTGGACTATTTATTTGCACATTTGTTTTCTTATTGCTGATGCGTGACTGAGGAAGGCCCCTATGGCCTGTGGCGTGTTTCTCGATTTCGCGCAAATAAATTGAAGCGAACTATGATACTTAGTGCAATGAGAGAAGTTGCAAAATCGTGAAAAGGCTGTCTTGCAGTAAGGATATTGTGAGTTCGTGTCCGGGGGTCCTCCCAGTGTGAAATATTATTAATAGGGTTATTTATTTATTTTTTTGCTTTAAACCCACCATAACCTATCGTCTATAGGAAGGGGAGTGAAAACTTTAGATTCATCAAAAATTTCAATGTCCTGTTTTTGATGGATCTCGAGGTTTTAGGGTCCCCTGATACTGTAAACATCGAGATCTCGATGATGGGTGTGTGTCTGTGTGTCGCAGTTTCTCGAGGACGGTGGATCTTGATGGATCTCGATGGATCTCGAGGTTTTAGGGTCCCCTGATACAGTAAAGAGTGAGATCTCGATGATGGGTGTGTGTCTGTGTGTCGCAGTTTCTCGAGGACGGTGGATCTTGATGGATCTCGATGGATCTCGATGTTTTAGGGTCCCCTGATACTGTAAACATCGAGATCTCGATGATGGGTGTGTGTCTGTGTGTCGCAGTTTCTCGAGGATGGTGGATCTTGGTGGATCTCGATGGATCTCAAGGTTTTAGGGTCCCCTGATACTGTAAACATCGAGATCTCAATGATGGGTGTGTGTCTGTGTGTCGCAGTTTCTCGAGGACGGTGGATCTTGATGGATCTCGATGGATCTCGAGGTTTTAGGGTCCCCTGATACTGTAAACATCGAGATCTCGATGATGGGTGTGTGTCTGTGTGTCTCAGTTTCTCGAGGACGGTGGATCTTGATGGATCTCGATGGATCTCGATGTTTTAGGGTCCCCTGATACTGTAAAGAGCGAGATCTCGATGATGGGTGTGTGTCTGTGTGTTGCAGTTTCTCGAGGACGGTGGATCTTGATGGATCTCGATGTTTTAGGGTCCCCTGATACTGTAAAGAGCGAGATCTCGATGATGGGTGTGTGTCTGTGTGTTGCAGTTTCTCGAGGACGGTGGATCTTGATGGATCTCGATGTTTTAGGGTCCCCTGATACTGTAAAGAGCGAGATCTCGATGATGGGTGTGTGTCTGTGTGTTGCAGTTTCTCGAGGACGGTGGATCTTGATGGATCTCGATGTTTTAGGGTCCCCTGATACTGTAAAGAGCGAGATCTCGATGATGGGTGTGTGTCTGTGTGTTGCAGTTTCTCGAGGACGGTGGATCTTGATGGATCTCGATGGATCTCGAGGTTTTAGGGTCCCCTGATACTGTAAACATCGAGATCTCTATGATGGGTGTGTGTCTGTGTGTCGCAGTTTCTCGAGGACGGTGGATCTTGATGGATCTCGAGGTTTTAGAGTCCCCTGATACTGTAAACATCGAGATCTCGATGATGGGTGTGTGTCTGTGTGTCGCAGTTTCTCGAGGACGGTCTAGAGCAGAAACAACTGGATGGAAAAATACCAAACTCGAAGCTTACGCCTGTTACGAGATGACAACAACAACAGCAGCAACATTTATTTCTAGAGCACGTTTTCATACAAATGCTGGAGCTCAAAGTGCTTTACAAGATGAAGAAAGAAAAAATATAAAAATTAGGCAACACTAATTAACAAAGAATAAAGTAAAGTCCGGTGGCCAGGGAGGGAGGACAGAAAAAACAAAAAACAAAATTCCAGAGGACTGGAGAAAAAAACCCAAAATCCACAGGGGTCCCAAGGCCATGATATATACAGTATACAGTATATATATATATGTATACAATACGCTGATTAGTTCCATCCAGCCATCCATTATCCAACCCGCTATATCCTAACACGGGGTCACAGGGGTCTGCTGGAGCCAATCTCAGCCAACACAGGGCGCAAGGCAGGAAACAAACCTGGGTAGGGTGCCAGCCCACCACAGGACACACACACACACACACACCCACACACCAAGCACACAGTATTTCGGATCGCCAATGCACCTAACCTGTATGTCTTTGGACTGTGGGAGGAAACCCACGCAGACACAGGGAGAACATGCAAACTCCACGCATGGAGGACCCGGGAAGCGAACCTGGGTCTTCTAACTGTGAGGCACTGCGCCACCGTGTCGCCCATGCTGATTATTTTTTGAGACAAATCGTGCAACAGAAAGAGACACACTGGAGGAACCCTCAAATTAATTTTTGATGTCATCTCAAGAGTTATGGCAAATACTGTAATTTTGCAACAAATTCCGAATTCTTCTCATCAGTTCCTATTTTATGATCAGAAAGATCAGCGTCAGAGTAATAAATCACTACTGACATATTACAGAAAGATTTTGGGTTACTTGGTTCTGAGGGCGCAAAGCTCACTGACGCTCACGTCCAAATTCTTTTATTCATTTAACAAAAAATTCCACTGTGGACCGATAGCGGATTGTGAGACCACCATAGGCAGTCAGGGGGGCACACACCCCTAGTATAACAGTAATACTTCTCTAGTGCCTTCAACACCATTCAACCTTTGCTCCTTAGGGACAAGCTGGCAGAGATGGGAGTAGATTCATACCTGGTGGCGTGGATCGTGGACTATCTTACAGACAGACCTCAGTATGTGCGTCTCGGGAACTGCACGTCTGACATTGTGGTCAGCAACACAGGAGTGCCGCAAGGGACTGTACTTTCTCCGGTCCTGTTCAGCCTATATACATCAGACTTCCAATACAACTCGGAGTCCTGCCACGTGCAAAAGTTCGCTGACGACACTGCTATCGTGGGCTGCATCAGGAGTGGGCAGGAGGAGGAGTATAGGGACCTAATCAAGGACTTTGTTAAATGGTGCGACTCAAACCACCTACAACTGAACACCAGCAAAACCAAGGAGCCGGTGGTGGATTTTAGGAGGACCAGGCCCCTCATGGACCCCGTGATCATCAGAGGTGACTGTGTGCAGATGGTGCAGACCTATAAATACCTGGGAGTGCAGCTGGATGATAAATTAGACTGGACTGCCAATATTGATGCTCTGTGTAAGAAAGGATAGAGCCGACTATACTTCATTAGAAGGCTGGCGTCCTTCAACATCTGCAATAAGATACTACAGATGTTCTATCAGACGGTTGTGGTGAGCGCCCTCTTCTACTAGGTGGTGTGTTGGGGAGGCAGCATAAAGAAGAAGGACGCCTCACGTCTGGACAAACTGGTGAGGAAGGCAGGCTCTATTGTAGGCACGGAAATGGACAGTCTAACATCCGTCAATCATGGAGAATCCACTGCATCCACTGAACAGGATCATCTCCAGACAGAGGAGCAGCTTCAGCGACAGACTGCTGTCACCGTCCTGCTCCACTGACAGACTGAGGAGATCGTTCCTCCACCACACTATGTGACTCTTCAATGCCACCTGGGGGGTGTAAACGTTAACATTATACATACATAACATTGTCTGTTTATGAAAGGACGCAGCAAAACTTTTATGTCAATCACTTGATCTCATTGTTTGCCTACTACATAGCATATCTATCTATCTATCTATCTATCTATCTATCTATCTATCTATCTATCTATCTATCTATCTATCTATCTATCTATCTATCTATCTATCTATCTATCTATCTATCTATCTATCTATCTATCTATCTATCTTTCTATCATATAGTGCCTTTTACATATCTATCTATCTATCTATCTATCTATCTATCTATCTATCTATCTATCTATCTATCTATCTATCTATCTATCTATCTATCTATCTATCTATCTATCTATCTATCTATCTATCTATCATATAGTGCCTTTTACATATCTATCTATCTATCTATCTATCTATCTATCTATCTATCTATCTATCTATCTATCTATCTATCTATCTATCTATCTATCTATCTATCTATCTATCTATCTATCTATCTATCTATCTATCTATCTATCTATCTATCTTCTTTTTAAATAATGGGAGGCATCACTAAGCACTTGACACAGCCATTAAGGGAATTTCCACACGATGGTGTGCAGTTGCACATCGAGACCCTGAGGTCAGTTTTCCCGTGAAGTTGGCACCTCCGATGATAGTAAGCATGAAGCAAGCAGGCTCACAGACTGTAGGAGGTCCTCGGCCTCTGACGCCGCATGGGTGGCTTTTCAAATTTGCTGTGTGCCTCAGGCAGACTTGGATTTGCTGCAATATCTGTTTCTGCCATTTGGGTTAGCAAGCAGCTGATAGCTTAAACCTGATGGCACTAAGGACTGGGTGGCGGGCCTCTGTGCCTCATTACCTTGGATAAATCTCTGTTGCGGCATTGTGATGTACATTTTGAAATCTGCATCAAGCTGCCAGAGAGCGATGATGGTGATGATGATGAGAGGCAATCAGCAACAACAGCCAGATCCAGAAGGCTTGATGATAATGATGTATGCACATTATCTGCGTCTATCACGATGAAATGTACTTATCCCCTCCCAGGTAAAAGCCCTGCAGAGTTTCCAGTGCAGCCTCATACATCATCATCTTCCATCAAACATCTCAGAGAATCCCCCCCAGTCCATGAAAGCCCTACGGCTCCCCATCTACATTCCCTCTTTGACATCTGAGTTCCCTGATCTTTGCCCCTTCATCTTGCTTTGAGATTCTTCCACATACGATGCACGGTTTTCGATGCGTGCTGTAGAGCAGGTTGCCATTTTTCAAGGGCACTTTGTACGCGAGTCTTGGATGAGGACCATGGCTTTGGGTCAGCTCATGGAGCCGGGAGAAAGTGGGCCATACTGGTTGTCACTGACGCTGGGGGAACGGAGTTAGGTGTTGCCAATAATCCATCCATCCATCCATTATCCAACCCGCTATATCCTAACTACAGGGTCACGGGGGTCTGCTGGAGCCAATCCCAGCCAACACAGGGCGCAAGGCAGGAAACAAACCCCGGGCAGGGCACCAGCCCACAGCAGGTTGCCAATAATAATTAAAATAATAATACCTTTTCTTAATATAGTGCCTTTCCCATGTATGAGCGGACAAAAGGAAAAAGCCATTTTTATGTTTTTAAGATTTGAGCAGCAGGATGGCTAAAGTCCATGTTCCTTTTTAGGGCCACCTACCACCAGTCAAGAGTGAAATGGCTGATTCCACTCCTCCATCTCTTGCACCCCTCAGGTGGCTTACATTTGTGGCAGCAGTGAATGAAGACTAACAACCTTAAGATGGAGGGCTGGTTTAACAGCAAAGCTGGTGGACCCCTTGACCACACTCACTCTCAGCAGACCAGTTCACCTCGCACTCCTCAAATATTCCTGCAGACAGAGTTTGTGTTATCCCCGAGGATGACACTTCCTGAGAGGAGGTCAGTTTAACACCCCTGGGTCAGGACCTGAGAGGGACAGGTAGTCGAGGACATGTCCAAGTGGGCAGAGGAACTTGGGGACCTGGAGTAGCTCTGTGAGCATGGAGGGGTGGGCAGATGTGGACCCAGCACTTTGAGAACACTTTGTGTTTCCTGCCCTTGGGTCGGCTTCATGGAGCTGGGACAAAGTGTGCCATATGGGTTACCACTGACCCTGACTGAATGGAGTGGGTGGCATGCATGAGTGGGCACAGGGAAAAAAAACAGTGTGGAGTGCATGCCACCGCTGAAGATTTGAGAAGAATGGTGGAAGCAGCTGCTGTGATATATTTACTATGAAAAGCATTTTATGTAATGTGTCCTATCTGGCTGTAGTGGGCACAAGGCAGGAAACAGCCCTGGATGGCGTGCCAGCTCATCTCTGGGCCCAGTCAAGTTCAAGTTTATTGTTGGGTATAATCAGGACAATGAGATTCTTAGCTCAGAATAGTTGACAATAATACAACAAATAAAAATGTCCATCTATCCGTCCACCCATCCCTCTGTCCATTAATCTATCCATCCATCTATCAGTTCATCCATTAACCTACGCATTCATCCATCCATCCGTCAATCTGTTAATCCATCCCTCTTTCCATTAACCTATCCATCAATTTATCAGACCATACATTAACTTACACATCCTTCCATCCATTCATCTATCTGTCCATTGATCCCTCTGTCCATTAACCTATCCACCCATCCATCCATCCATCCATCCATCCATCCATCCATCCATCCATCCATCCATAATACAACAAATAATCAATAATACAACAAATAATAATGTCCATCTATCCGTCCACCCATCCCTCTGTCCATTAATCTATCAGTTCATCCATTAACCTACACATTCATCCATCCATCCATCTATCTGTCAATCCATCCGTCCATCCATCCCTCTGTCCATTAATCTATCCATCAATGTATCAGTCCATCCATTAACCTACACATTCATCCATCCATCTATCCATCCATCCCTCTGTCCATTAATCTATCAGTTCATCCATTAACCTACACATTCATCCATCCATCCATCCATCCATCCATCCATCCATCCATCCACCTGTGAATCCACCCTTCTATCCATTTATCTATCAATGTTTCAGTCCATACATTAACTTACACATCCTTGCATCCATCCATCTATCCATCCATCGATCCCCCTGTCTATTAACCTATCCATCCATCCATCAGTCCATCCATTTACCTACACATCCATCCATCCATCCATAATATAACAAATAATCAATAATACAATAAATAATAATGTCCATCTATCCATGCATCCATCCCTCTGTCCATTAATCTATACATGAATGTATCAGTCTATCCATTAACTTACACATCCATCCATCCATCCATCCATCCATCCATCCATCCATCCATCCCTCTGTCCATTAATCCATCCATCCATCAGTTCATCCATTAACCTACACATTCATCCATCCATATATCTGTCAATCCATCCATTCCTCTGTCCATTAATCTATCCATCAATATATCAGTCCATACATTAACTTACACATCCTTCCATCATCCATCTATCCAATCATCCATCCATCTATCCATCCATCCAACCCTCTGTCCATTAACCTATGCATCCATCTATCAGTTCATCCATTAACCTACTCATTCATCCAGCCATCCGTCTACCTGTTAATCCATCCCTCTTTCCATTAACCTATCCATCAATTTATCAGACCATACTTTAACTTACACATCCTTCCATCCATTCATCTATCTGTCCATTGATCCCTCTGTCCATTAACCTATCCACCCATCCATCCATCCATCCATCCATAATACAACAAATAATCAAAAATACAACAAATAATAATGAACATCTATCTGTCCATCCATCCCTCTGTCCATTAATCTACCCATCCATCTTTCAGTCCATCCATTAACTTACACATCCATCCATCCATCCATCCTCTACTACATATCTTTGAGGTGCAGCAATGTAAGCAAAGACTCCCAGATGTTCCTTTTCTCCACAACCTCCTCCAGCCCCCCACTGGGTGGATACCGAAGAGTTTCCAGGCCAGTTGGCACATCTAATCTTTCCAGCGGGTCCTAAGTATACCCTGAGGACTCTTGCTGGTTGGGCCTAAACCACTTCCAAAGAGAGGCCTTCAGGAGGCATCCGAATCTGATACCTGAGCCACCTCAACAGTCTCCTTCCATTGTTGAGGAGCATATTGTGGGTGTCGTTCAAGATGGAAGCCAGGAAGGAAGACCCCAAAGGAACTGCAGTAATGGACTGCTGTCCCAACCAGAAGGAGATTAGGAGCCTCTACTGGAAGGGAAGACTGTGCAGAAGGACAAGAGGGTGCCCGGCAGACAGTGTTGTTAAGGCTTTGGACTTCAGAGCCTGAGGTTGTGGGTTCAAATCCCACTGCTGACACCATTGTGTGACCCTGAGCAGCTCACTTCACCTAATGTGCTCCAATTGTAAAACTGTTTTTTGGTGCCAGTGCTCTTTTGACTCCCCAGATCACAACACAAGGACCCCAAGGACTGCTTTGTTTAATTCTGGTTCAATTATTGGCTAATTTATTGAATTTTTAAACTCATGCATGATTTTTGCATGATTTTTATTAATTATTTTTTGACTGTTTTTTTGAAGACTAGCCATCCCCCGTGGCTCTGCTCGCATAGTAGTGAAACAAGATAGTGAGGAGGGCTCTGCACGGCTCTCCACTCCTGACGTCACGCTTCCCCCTCACCTCGGCCCAAACCCTCTGTGTCGGATTAGCGTGAATATCTCGCTCCTGCCAGTGAACTGAGAGAAGTCGCAAAAATCAACTGGAATGTTCAAGCAAATTCTAGAAAAAAACATCTTGGATTAGCGCAATATTATGCTACTTGATTAGTGTGAATAATTCGCTCCTGCAAGCGAACTATGATACTTAGTGCGATGAGAGAAGTCACAAAATGTTCAAGCGAAATTATAGAAAAGAACCCAACCTAAATCTGGGTAGTAGTTCTCTCGTTCGCTAGCTAAGCAAAGGTCAGGAACGCCCCAAGGCTGGTGCGTGAGTGAGGAGGGGAACGCCCCCTGCAGCATCTCTCTCAGATTCACGCAAATAACTCGGTACCGCAAGCGAACAATGATACTTAGCGCAATGAGAGAAGTCACAAAATGGTCAAGCGAAATTATAGAAAAGAATCTGACCTAAATCTGTGAAGTAGTTCTCTCGTTTGTTAGCTAAGCAAAGGTCAGGAATGCCCCAAGGCTGGCGCATGAGTGAGGAGGGCACCGCTCCCTGCGGCATCTCTCTCGGATTCACACAAATAACTCGGTACCGCAAGCGAACAATGATACTGAGCGCGATGAGAGAAGTCACAAAATGTTCAAGCGAAATTATAGAAAAGAATCCGACCTAAATCCGTGAAGTAGTTCTCTCGTTCGCTAACTAAGCGGAGGTAAAATACACACCTCGATGCTGGCGCATGAATGAGGAGGGCCCCACCCCCCTCCCCTCGGCCCACCGCATGTCTCTCAGATTCGCGCAAATAAATTGCTACCACAAGCGAACTATGATACTCTCTCAATGAGAGAAGTTGCAGAATCAACCGGAATGTTCAAGCAAATTTTACAACAAAACCCGATGTAAATCCGTTAAGTCGTTCTCTCGTTCGTTAGCTAAGCAAAGGTCAGGAACGCCCCGAGGCTGGTGCGTGAGTGAGGAGGGCCCCGCCCTCCACGGCGTCTCTCTCGGATTCACACAAATAACTCGGTAACCGCAAGTGAACTACTTGATTAGTGCAAATAAATCGCTCCTGCAAGCATAACTATGATACTTAGCGCAATGAGAGAAGTCGCAAAATCAACCGGAATGTTCAAGCGAAATTATAGAGAAAAAACCCGATCTAAATCCGTGAAGTAGTTCTCTCGTTCGCTGGCTAAACAGAGGTCAGGTACGTCCCGAGGCTGGCGCGTGAGTGAAGGTGGGCCTCACCTCCCACTGCGTCTTTCTTGGATTCACATAAATAAATCGCTCCTATAAGCGAACTATAATTTTTAGTGCGATGACAGAAGCTGCAAAATGAACCGGAATGTTCAAGCAAATTATAGAAAAGAATCCGACCTAAATCCGTGAAGTAGTTCTCTCGTTCGCTAGCTAAGCAGAGGTAAAATACACACCTCAATGCTTGCGCGTGAATGAGCCCCCTGTCCTCGGCCCGCTGCATGTCTCTCGGATTCGCGCAAATAAATTGGTACCACAAAACGAACTATGATACATGGCACAATGAGAGAAGTCGCAGAATCAACTGGAATGTTCAAGCAAATTTTACAAAAAAAACCCAATCTAAATCCGTGAAGTAGTTCTCTCGTTCGCTAGCTAAGCAAAGGTCAGGTATGCCCCGAGGCTGGCGTGTGAGTGAGGAGGGCCCCGCCTCCCGCGGCGTCTCTCTCAGATTCATGCAAATAACTCGGTAACCGCAAGCGAACTATGATACTTAGCGCAATGAGAGAAGTCGCAGAATCAACCGGAATGTTCAAGCAAATTTTACAAAAAAAAACGATGTAAATCCGTTAAGTCGTTCTCTCGTTCGTTAGCTAAGCAAAGGTCAGGAACGCCCCGAGGCTGGTGCGTGAGTGAGGAGGGCCCCGCCCTCCACGGCGTCTCTCCCGGATTCACACAAATAACTCGGTAACCGCAAGCGAACTACTTGATTAGTGCAAATAAATAGCTCCTGCAAGCACAACTACGATACTTAGCGCAATGAGAGAGGTCGCAAAATCAACCGGAATGTTCAAGCAAAATTATTGAAAAAAAAACGATCTAAATCCATGAAGTAGTTCTCTAGTTCGCTAGCTAAGCAAAGGTCAGGTACGCCTCTAGGCTGGCGTGTGAGTGAGGAGGGCCCCGCCCCCCGCGGCGTCTCTCTCAGATTCACGCAAATAACTCGGTAACCGCAAGCGAACTATGATACTTAGCGCAATGAGAGAAGTCGCAGAATCAACCGGAATGTTCAAGCAACTTTTACAAAAAAACCCGATGTAAATCCGTTAAGTAGTTCTCTCATGAAGAGCGGACAGACAGACGGACAGACAGAGTTTGGATTTGATATATAAAGAGATATACATCTGCTCCGCTAAGTACAGAGTTGCATGTTAGCAGTATGTCAGCGTGGCTGTCTTGCAGGAAGGATATTGTGAGATTCGTGTCCCGGGGGTCCTCCCTGAGTGAAATATTATTAAAAGGGTTGTTATTTTTTTATTTTGCTTTAAACCCACCATAACCTATCGTCTATAGGAAGGGGAGCGAAAGCTTTAAGATTCATCTAAAATATCAATCTCCAGTTTTCGATGGATCTCGATGTTTTAGGGTGATACCGTAAACCAGCGTTTCTCAACTTTTAAGAGTTTTCATAACAGTTTTAATCGCGGCCCCCCTAACGTTTTCTTGAAAGGAGCCCACTAATACCAATTTGTTCTTTTTTAATTAATGATATATCATAGATGCATACTTTATTATACTTACTTAACTTTCATCGACATTTATCTAACTCTATATTTATTTTTCTAGTATCAGAATGTAGTTTATGTTAATTTGTTTTGGTTTCAATAGACGTATTTTTCATATTTTCGATTCTTGTTTTCACATCTTTGCGCCCCTCTTTTTGTTACTTCGCGCCCCCCAGCCCCACAGTTTGAGAACCACTGCCGTAAACAGCGAGATCTCGATGAAGGTTGTGTCTAGAGCAGAAACGGCTGTGAAAAGCGGACAGACAGGCAGACAGACAGACGTTGGATTTGATATATATAAGGATGGGATGCACTGCACTTTGGATGCTGTTCTGTTTTACAATCAAAGCACTTGAGCCACTTTGCACCAACCCCCTTGCAGACACTGTGTGTGTGTGTGTATGTGTCCTCATTTGTCCCGGCTCATCCTCAGGTACGTTTTCGATGGTTTCCAGGATCAACTGTGACTGCAAAGAGTGCGGAGCCATCCTGGACCTTCACCCATAAATGAAGGCGGGTTTCCTGCACGAGTAGTCGGGACGAGGAGGACGCGACTACGTGGGAGACGTGGAAGGAGAAGGTAAAGCCTTTTGTTTTCATTGAGGGAACTGAACGAAACGTTTCTAATTTGACCCGCCGTGAAGTTGTGTTTCATGTTTTGGGGACGCTGCCATTCCGCCCTGATGGTCACAATTTATTAAAATGGACCCTGAAGATGGAAGATCCTCTCATTGTAATTAGCAGCTTGTGCCGCCAGGCCCGGCTTTCATCTCTCCGAACTCCCGCATTCTTCCTCTTTACCACAAACTAAGTATGGCAGCCACTTGCCTGAATGGGGATTTTAACGTCTCCGAGTCTGCATGCAGTTTAAAGCTCACATGAATATTTATCTCACAATAAACAAAGCATTTTCAACGGAAATCAAATCCTTTCTCGATTTTGGTCCTGAGCTCTCAGTTGCTCAAATTGCTCATTAGATAATCCACTAAAACAGCTGGCTCTGCTGCCCCGACTCCACAGCGCTGCGTTTCGTTTCTTCTCTTTTTTCTTTTCTTTCGTTTCTTTTTTTTTTTTTAATGAGCGTTTCATTGCAAAGCAGCGCATTGTATGCTATTACCCTCTGCTGCATTATGCAAAGCTGCTTTTTGAAGTTTGTCGCCTTGAAAGCCACTCTGCCAGATAAAGATTGATTAAATATTGATTCGGCTTAAAACCTTGACTTCAAGAATGCTTTCTAGTTGAGTAATTTTGCCTTCTCTCTCTTTTCCCGAGCTTTTCCATAAAAAATTATTGGAAGCAATAGGGGCCGCTTAGGGGCCTCACCCTCAACCCAGAGCGCTTTAATGAATGCGTTTGTCCTGATGTTGCGTCTCTTTTTTGTTTTTTGGCACTTGGCTTACAACGACGGCAATTAAACCCAAGCTGTGTGCCATTTGGAAGACAATGATGCCATGCATGCCAACACGCTGCCAGTGTTGCCTCCGACTCGACGGGCCAAATTGTGGGAGCTCACTCCATAACCATCACTAATAAGACAATGGCACCGCGGTGGATTCCCGTTGTAACTGGAATTTGAGGGGTCTCACGCATGCGTGCATGCACAATTGCTGAAGAACTGGGTGGGGTGGGCGCTGCGCTCTTTCTCTCTTTCTCCCACTGCAGACCAGCTGACTGGCCCTTCCGCCGCTGACATCACTTCCGGTTTCCTTTCTCCTGGACACGCCCCCCCCCCCCCCTTTCCGCTTTAAACCCGCTTTGTAAATCCTCGGCTCTGCATTGCTCCTCGTACGTGGTGCGGGTTAGCTCCACACACCCACTCTTCTTTGGGAGCCACCGCCGATACCGTAACCGAGGTGTGCCGGGCAGATGAGGACGCACAGAGCAATGTGTAGGTGTGAAAGTGATACTGTGTGGAACAAAAAAGTTCTTAATTAATAAACAGCGAGATAAAATCCACGAGAAGTAAACCAGCACGGTCATCGGGTTAAAATTCCGGTGGATGAGCCCAGCACAGCTCCCACTTCGTCTTCCCAGTTCACCCGTTACTTGCTCAACAGTGGCGGTCCTCACCCACCTGGAGTGGCGTCAAACAGATCGCTCGGCAGGTCAGTTGTCCTCCCCAGGTCGACCTCGGACCCCTGGGGGTGGGACTCTGTCACAACTGCAACCCACTCCTCGACAAATATTCCAATATTTGCTTCTTCTGTGGTGGGGCGGGGTAATGAATGGCCACGCTGCCCCTCACACACCGATTGGCTGGCTGGCTCATCCTGTCTCTACCTCACACTGCTGTTCTCCCTTTTCGGTCTTTTTCTGTTCCCCCCCCCTCTCCTCTACGGGTCGGTTTATACTTCACTCGGCTGCCACGTGTTCCCAGTGTTCATTTGACGCGTCCTTTGAGCAGGTCCTCAGAAATTAACGCAAGGCGTGCGCGAGTTGCAGTGCCAGCAAAAAAAAAATAAATAAAAATCGGGGGGCACAGTGTGTTCAAGTTTGAAGGTGACGTCAGAGTCTCTGTTTACTATCGACATGTGACAGCAGGCCGAAGTGTTGCTCCGACAGGACAGACCTGTGTGCTTCGATGTCTGATGAATGGTTCGATGCGGTGAAGCAAATCATCAAACTGTAATGCTGACGTACAAATGTAGTGGTGGTGCTTTTCTTCATCTGTTTCTCGCATTGGCAATAAAAGTGTCGCATGTTCTCCATCGTAACGACGTGATACGTGCTCACATACCATCTTCTGTGCCGTCCTTTTTTTTTTTCTTTTGCACCTTCGCAAAACAGGCATCAGAAAGTATAGAAGCGTATATGAGCCACAAATTCGGGACACTGTGAAGGTCTACTAGGGGGCTTACCCCTCTGCTTGCTTTGCTCACCAACGAAGGCCTGCGTTACACGCCAGCCACTCTGCATTGTGAAGAGGGGGGCTGAACGCACCCCAAGGAGACGCGGCTGCTCCTGCAAAACCCCATCTTGAACGGTGATACAATGGGAAAGAAATACGGTTTATTTTGACCTCCTCTTTGCTCGATCAGCTGCTGCCGTGTCACATGATCTGCATCTCGCACATTTAAAAGCCTGTACAGCAGCGGCCCTTTTATTTCCGGCCCCGGGCGTGATTAAATCTCTTGGCACAAAGTCTCGCTTCACAGGAGGTGAGTTCTTGATATTTTTTAGTTTATAATTTAAACAAGGACTAAGAATGTGAAAATCTAACAACATCACATTACAGTTCGATAAATTCTGAAAAGAATGATACCAAACATATTGTAAGATTAGCACTGTATTGCGCCCGACCCGACACAGATTGGACACGGGAGGCACGTGTAAAATAAAACAAATATTTATTTTTCTTCGTCTGTGGGCTACGCCTTCCTCGTACACACAGACACAACACACAAGTGACGCAAAGCACTCTTCTCTCCTACCACCACTCCTCCCAAGCAACCTCGTCCTCCTCCTCCTCCCGACTCTGGCCACTGAGTGGTGGTCGTGGGCTCCAGGTGCTTGATTGCCAAGTTCCGGCTGCACTATAGCAGTAATAAAAATCCTCGGGTACTGTTTAGAATGTTTTGTGAATTTCCCCTTGAGATTAATAAAGCATCTATCTATCTATCTATCTATCTATCTATCTATCTATCTATCTATCTATCTATCTATCTATCTATCTATCTATCTATCTATCTATCTATCTATCTATCTATCTATCTATCTATCTATCTATCTATCTATCTATCTATCTATCTATCTATCTATCTATCTATCTATCTATCTATCTATCTATCTATCTATCTATCTATCTATCTATCTATCTATTGTATAGTACCTTTCATATCTGTAAATCATTCTATCTATCAATCTAGGACTCCTTTCATGTCTTATTATCTAACCAACTATATAGTGCCTTTCATGCTGTCTATCTATCTATCTATCTATCTATCTATCTATCTATCTATCTATCTATCTATCTATCTATCTATCTATCTATCTATCTATCTATCTATCTATCTAAAACAGTGGCTAAATTAACAAATGGGAATTCAGATCTACAGTGCAAAATACAGTACCAACAGATATTAGCAGTACAGACTTTATGAACTTCTTCAATGAGAAAATTAAAAATATAAGATCCCACATCTCTGCCTCACATTGCATTCAGCACTTTAGTAATTTTAATCCTGTAACTGAGCAGGAAGTCTTAACTTTAATTTCTAAAATGAAGCCCACTACTTGTTCCCTAGATTCACTGCCAACAAAACTAGTAAAAAGTGCAATGGATGTTCTTGCAGCGCCTATCCTAAACATTATCAGTAGTTCATTATTACATAGCAAAGTACCTGATACACTAAAAGTGTCAGTCATTAAACCATTACTTAAAAAGTCAGACTTACACCCACACATACTAAATAATTATAGGCCTATTTCAAATCTACCGTTTCTCTCTAAAATACTAGAAAAAATAGTCGCCAGTCAGCTTCAGACACACCTTACGCATTACAATTTATTTGAGAAATTCCAGTCTGGTTTCCGCACTGGTCATAGTACAGAAACGGCACTAACACGGGTTGTAAATGACATTCTGATATCCTCTGATGAAGGAAACTCCACTGTAATTATGTTGTTGGACTTAAGTGCAGCATTTGACACCATCGACCATTCTATTTACTGCACAGGCTAGAAAATGATGTTGGGCTTACAGGCACCGTGCTCGCTTGGTTTAGTTCTTATTTATCAAATCGATTCCAATACGTACAGAAATGTGCTGACAGGACTCCATCATTATACACAGAAGTTCAATATGGTGTCCCGCAGGGCTCAGTACTGGGACCTTTACTGTTTTCACTTTACATGCTTCCACTGGGATCTCTCATTAGGAAACATCATGTTAATTTTCACTCGTATGCAGATGACTCCCAGTTATACCTTTCATTTAAATCAAATGAAGTTTCTCCGATGTTGTCTTTAATTAGTTGTGTTAGTGAATTAAAGGAGTGGATGGATGAGAACTACTTGTCTTTAAACACACAGATGTTAATTATTGGAGGGAGTGACGCTGATCACAACAATATTTTGTCATCATTTAACTCAGTTGGAATCCCCATTAATTTTACTGAATCAGCCCGCAATCTCGGAGTTATCTTTGACTCTAGCATGTCATTTAAAGCACATATTACAAAGTTGTCCGAATCAGGTTTCTTCCATCTTAAAAATGTTGGGAAATTAAGGCGCTTTCTAAATAAACAGGATTCTGAGAAATTTATTAATTCATGCATTTATCTCTAGTAGGATTGACTACTGCAATGCGGTGTTCACTGGATGTTCAAACTGTTCTTTATACAGCCTCCAGTTAATCCAAAATGCGGCTGCAAGGATTATTACAAGAACAAAAATACAAACACATAACTCCAGTTCTTAAATCCTTACACTGGCTCCCGGTTAAGTTTAGGGCAGATTTCAAAATCCTCCTTTTAACATATAAAGCATTAAATGGCCGAGGTCCGGCTTACTTGTCTGAACTTATCATGACTTACAAACCTGAGCGCACATTAAGATCTCAAGATGCTGGTCTGCTTAGGATTCCAAGGATTAATAAAATAACAGTGGGAGGTCGAGCTTTTAGTTACAGCACCCCTAAACTGTGGACTGGTCTGCCTGCTACTATAAGAGATGCCCCTTCGGTCTCAGCTTTTAAATCCCAGCTGAAGACTCACTACTTCAGTTTAGCACACCCTGACTAGAGCTGCTGATTAACTGTACAGACTGCATCTCTGTTGTTAGTCATTAGCACTAAAACATAAGTAACATGAGAGTTAGAATTTGTTACTAACCCCCACCTATTCTGTTTCTCTTCTCTGTACTCAAATGTGGCACTTGGTGTTATCTTGTCACCTGTCAAGTTGTTTTGCCTGACTAAGGTAAAGTCATCTCTGATGGAGGATCGCAGGAATCGTGGGAAGGAGGGGTCTTTTCATCGGATTAGAGCTATTTCAGCTGTGGAATGGCCAAATGGGGGAGGCAGCTTGATGGCTGAGGTCTCCAGGACTCTCTAAACAAATCCAAATCTTATTATGTGATATCATCTACTATTAAATTCTGCTCCATACTTGTAAATTTATTTTATACTGTATTGAGGATGACTTGTGTTCAGGGAGAAAATTCTTTTTTAGTTGTGGTAATTATAACTCAAAGACACATGATATTCTATATGGTGTTCCACAAGGCTCTATCCTGGGTCCGCTGCTCTTCTCAATCTACATGCTTCCATTAGGTCAGATTATCTCGGGACATAACGTGAGCTACCACAGCTATGCTGATGACACACAGCTGTATGTATCAATAGCACCTGATGACCCTAAATCTCTTGATTCGCTAACACAATGTCTAACTTGTATCTCAGAATGGATGAATAGTAACTTTCTCAAATTAAATAAAGAAAAAACCAAAATCTTAGTGATTGGCAATAATGGATACAATGAGGCTATTGGAAATAAACTGGATGAATTAGAATTAAAAGTCAAATCGGAGGTAAAAAGCTTAGGGGTAACCGTTGATTGTAATCTGAATTTTAAATCGCATATTAATCAGATCACTAGGACAGCATTTTTTCACCTAAGAAACATAGCAAAAGTTAGACCTCTTATATCATCGAAAGATGCAGAGAAATTAGTTCATGCGTTTGTTTTCAGTCAGCTAGATTACTGTAACGCACTCCTCTCAGGACTACCAAAAAAAGACATCAATCGTTTGCAATGAGTGCAGAATGCAGCTGCTAGAATCCTTACCAGGAAAAGAAAATCCAAACACATTTCTCCAGTTTTGATGTCACTACACTGGTTACCTGTGTCATTCAGAATTGACTTTAAAATTCTGCTTATGGTTTATAAAGCTTTAAATAATCTCGCCCCGGCTTATATATCGGAATGTCTGACGTCTTATATTCCAAATCGTAACCTCAGATCCTCAACTGAGTGTCTCCTTAGAATTCCAAGAGCAAAACTTAAAAGAAGTGGTGAGGCGGGCGGCCTTCTGCTGTTATGCACCTAAAATCTGGAATAGCCTGCCAGTAGGAATTCGCCAGGCTAATACAGTGGAGCACTTTAAAAAACTACTGAAAACACATTATTTTAACATGGCCTTCTCATAACTTCACTGTAATTTAATCCTGATACTCTGTATATCCAATTCATTATAATAACTATTCATTCAAAATCTGTACTAACCCCTACCCTCTCTTCTGTTTCCTTTTCCGGTGTCCTGTTGGTGGTGGCGTGCGCCACCACCATCTACCCAAAGCACCATGATGATCCAACAATGATGGATGGATTAAAAGCCAGAAGTCTGTACAACAATCAGCATCAAGTGACTCCGTGAAAAACCCGAACTACCAAGAGGACTATTTCATTTATGTTAGGTAGAATGCCCAGAGGGGACTGGGCGGTCTCGTGGCCTGGAACCCCTATAGATTTTATTTTTTTTCTCCAGCCTTCTGGAGTTTTTTTTTTTGTTTTTTCTGTCCACCCTGGCCATCGGACCTTACTCCTTTCTATGTTAACTAATGTTGTCTTCTTTTAATTTCTTATTTTGTCTTTTATTTTTCTTTTCTTCATTATGTAAAGCACTTTGAGCTACTTTTTGTATGAAAATGTGCTATTGAAATAAATGTTGTTGTTGTTGTGTTCAGTTCTGTGTATTGTGTTGTATTGTATTGTATTGACTCCCTTCTTTTTGACACCCACTGCACGTCCAACCTACCTGGAAAGGGGTCTCTCTTTGAACTGCCCTTCCCGAGGTTTCTTCCATTTTTTTTGGGAGTTTTTCCTTGTCTTCTTATTAGTACTAGGGTGTTGTACCGTGGTAGCCATTATGAATGTAGAAAAAAGCCCTGCAAAATGACACCTTTTATTGGCTAACTAAAAAGATTACAATATGCAGGCTTTCGAGGCAACTCAGGCCCCTTCTTCAGGTGAGATGTAATACAGGAACTGGAGTTCTCTGTGTTTATATATAGGTAGACACTAAGACAGGTACAGCATTGTAAAAAAAAATTAATAGACCATTTCAGGCTAAGATTCATTTAACAAGAGAGAAGAACAATGTATGGTCAAGATTTTTGGATAAGATGAATGTCCAAGAAAGTCTTTTGAAGTTTCTGATGGGTTTTCTCCATACAATGTGGGTCTCTAGTCAGGTTGTCTGTGTCTGTCTGAGAGATTCAAACAATCCTCATATCTGGCCATAAGACCCATGTCTCTATTCAAACCATGTTGTAATGTAATGAAGAGGTCTATTCATTTTTTACAGTTAAGATGTCTCACTTAAAGATTTACCAATGTTGTTTCTTGTCCTAGAGTCTATATAAACACAGGGAACTCCAGTTTCTGTATTACATCTCGCCTGAAGAAGGGGCCTGAGTTGCCTCGAAAGCTTGCATATTGTAATCTTTTTAGTTAGACAATAAAGGTGTAATTTTGCTTGGCTTGTCTTGTTAGAGAGTCAAGGCCGGGGGGCTGTCAAGAGGCAGGGTCTGTTAAAGCCTGTTGCAGCACTTCTTGTGTGATTTTGGGCTATATCTATAATAATAAAAGGCAAAGCCCTCACTGACTGACTGACTGACTCACTGACTCACTCATCACTAATTCTCCAACTTCCCGTGTAGGTGGAAGGCTGAAATTTGGCAGGCTCATTCCTTACAGCTTACTTACAAAAGTTAGGCAGGTTTCATTTCGAAATTCAAAGCGTAATGGTCATAACTGGAACATATTTTTTGTCCATACACTGTAATGGAGGAGGCGGAGTCACGTATCGCGTCATCACGCCTCCTACGTAATCACGTGAACTAAAAACAAGGAAAACATTTACAGCACGAGTCACACGCGGGAACGAAGGTAAATGACGTTAATTTTTGACTGTCTTTTAATACTGTGTAAGCATACATATTAACACAAGTGCAATTAAACGTGTGCATTTACGGGGTGATTTCTCAGGCTTAAAAGCTCACCTTTTATCAAACGCGGGAAGAAAGGTAACTGACGTTGTTCACTGTCTTTTAATACTGTGTAACCATACATATTAACACATGTCCAATTAAACGTGTGCATTTACGGGGTGATTTCTCAGGCTTAAAAGGTCGCCTTTTACTAAAAAGGTAAATGCAAAACTATTTTCAATCAGTTTATTGAAACGCTCCCGTTAAGGATTGCAATAACATATTCGCGAGATAAAAGAACGAAGTAGGGGGAAATGGAGGAACAGCCGCAAACAGCGAAGAGCAAAAAATTAATTAAACAATTGAGAACGGAGCGAGTTAAGCATACAAGCATGTTCATAAGGGAAACAAAGCACGGTGTAAAACGTAAGTTTCAATTAAGTTTATAGAAACGCTCCCGCTGCGGATTGCAATAACATATTCGCGAGATAAAAGTTTAATGAGAAGACACGAGGTATAAACGAACCACACGCCGTGGCGCAACGTTAGGGGCAACAGTTTCAACCATTCTATGATCTGCTTCTCGCAACTGAAAGACGGCACATGGCGGATGTTAGCCGACTTGCTGACCGCAACGTTAGGGGCTTCAACTATGGCGCTGACGCCACATCTCAGTGCCAACACTTTGCAGACTGTACTTAAAAGACACGCCCTCCTCACTGGACAGTTAAAAACACCAATCAAACTAACGATGACATCAAGTATTACCCAATCCAAAGTAGGAAAGGAGGCATCTTCATAAAATGCGTGTGGGATGATTTGCATGAGACGCTGCTTTAAAAAAAAAATTATAAAAAAAATACGGGATAAATCCCGTCCAGTATTGATTCAAAACGGGACGCGCAATTTCATTCTCAAACGCGGCACGATTCCGTATTTTAAAGGACGGGTGGCAACCCTACAGTGCCAGGTAACCACCCATACAATCAGATTGTGATTCAGACTAGGAATGCAATGAATGTAATTACCCCGATGTACATACAAGGCGAAAGTCTTGCAACATTCAAAGATGATGGTTTGGGATAAGTACACCATACAACATAAAAGAGCTTATGAAGCCTTGAACCGAAAAAAGCAAGATCTCAGAGATCGTAAAAAAAAAAATAGGAGGTAATGTCGTTTTACTCGCTGTAGATTTTAGTCAAACATTACCAGTTATTCCACGAGGGAGACCAGCAGATCAACTCAACGCGTGTTTAAAATCCATGCTTCTCCCACGCTCGGTTATATGTCACGTGTTCTAGGGTAGGTGCACCAAAAAATTTATACATTTAAGCATGTAATGGGCAAACAAAAAATGAGGTATACCCGAAGGCACTGCAGTAGTACTTAATGTAACTTTACTTCTTAAATGTTAATGTTTTACTGTTTAATAATTTATACGCTTCTTATATGTTGTTCAAATTCTTTTATCAAAATAACACTGACAGCGCAATGCACGATAACATGGAGTGAATACACCATACGCATCCGCCCACGGCTGCCCTGCTGTGCGCAGATAGGAGTTGATTCTACAATAAAATAAAATAAACATAAAAAGAGTAAAACAATCATCACCCATAAAGCGTGTGTGTGTGTATGTATGTGTATATATATATGTTGATATGTGGATGTGTATATGTATATATATATATATATATATGTAGATATGTATATATATGTGTATATGTATATGTATATATATGTTTATATGTGTGTGTGTGTATTTTATATATATAAAACACAGCAACACTCATAACAATGACAACACAATTACATTGACAATCATGTTACGTTATTTTTAAAATGTTTCCTTTACTTTTTCATAACCTCTTTAACACACTACTTCTCCGCTGCGAAGCGCGGGTATTTTGCTAGTAAACAATAAATTGTATTGTACTTCTGGGTGTGGTGAATATGCTTCCCATACGGGCTCAGGAGTCCCAAACACAGCACCCCTAGTGGTGCCTGGGGGATATCGAGGCACCACTCCAACCCATGATGGCGGCCATCTAGCATCCAGGGGGAGGTATTACACTGTCCAGGGCTGCTCCCCTTGAATATAGTGTGCAGGGGTGTCCTGGCTGGGCATGGACCCCGGCTGCCTGCCACAATATATATATGTAGGTTTTAAAATAAGCCCAATTTAAAACGTGACAAAAAACGTGACATAGAAACGTTGCACTTTTAGGCTTAGGATTTTATATACAGGGTGTCCCAAAAGTCACTATACACTTCCTTTTTTCTATTACGGCCACCGGAGATGCTGCAGGAGTTTGCTGTGCCACAACTTCAGGTGAGGAGTGACCTTGCTAATGTCTTTTTTCAACAAGATGGAGTCCCTCCCCACTTTGCCAGGTTAGTCAGAGATTTCTTGAGCATCAAGTTTCCTGACCGATGGATCGGTCGAAGGGGTCCCCTCAAATGGGCTCTGCACTCCCCTGACCTTACACCTTGTGACTTTTGTTTTGTGCTGTATGCCACTAAGCCCCATAAATGTGTCACAGCTTGAGGAAAGAATCTGCATGGCCTGCAGCGAGGCTGGGGAAGAGATGCTGCAAAACGTCGGGGAGGCTTGCTGAAAGCTGTCGAAAATGGAGGCGCTCATGTGGAGGTATACAACTAGTCTTCAAGGCATTGGAACGTGATGGCAAGCCTAGCAAGTAAAACTGCAACGACTCCTTTGTTGATGCTAGAAATATTAATAAGCTCAGTTTTTTGTAAGAGCCAGGCCTTTAATGACCTCGTGGACACGGCCATCAGCAGCGTGTCTGTCTGCGGAGAGAGTGTCGACCTCATCGACTGACCTCAGTAGTGACATTCATGTCTCTGGTGACTCTTCCTATGATGTCAGTGGACGGATTGGGAGAGCATGGGGGGGTCATGAGGGCACTGGACAGGGGTGTGTGGCTCTCCCGATATCTGCAAAAGGACGAAGGTCCAAGTCTTTAGAGTCCTGGTGCTTCCTGTTTGTGAGACATGGATGCTCTCCAGTGACCTGAGATGAAGACTGGACTCTTTTGGTACTGTGCCTCTCCGGAAAATCCTTGGGTCCCGTTGGTTTGACTTTGTGTTGCTCATGGAGTCCCGAATGAGGCACATGACCTTCATTGCGAGGGAGCGTCAGTTACGGCATTACGGCCATGTGGCACGATTACCCGAGGGTGATCCAGATCGTAAGATCCTCATTGTTGGGGACCCGAGTGGCTGGAACATGCCAAGGGGTCACCCACGTAACACCTAGCTGCGGCATATAGAGGGTAATTTCTGGAGGGTGGGACTGGACCGCATTGTCTGCCTGGGGGGTTGCCAACAGGGATCCGAGTTGTTTTGTCGTGTAGTGGGTGCAGCAGCACGCTGTACCAGTGCAGGCTCCCTGACTTGACTTGACTTGACTTCAGTTTCTTGTGTAATTTTAAGGAACTTATTAAAAGTGTATAGTGACTTTTGGGACACCCTGTATATGGAGTAGTTGAATATTTTTGGGTTGTGGAATGAATCATCTGAGTGTCCATTATTATGAATGGGGAAATTCACTTTGATATACGAGTGCTTTGGATTACAAGCACGTTTTCCAAAACAAATTATGCTCACAAACCGAGGCACCACTGTACCTCCATGATTTAAATAATAAAAAAAAAAAAAGCCACCGCAACCCCCATAACCAAGAGTATCACTCTTACCGGTGGAGGTCCGGCTCGTGTAATCGTCCCTATAGTCCACAGAAGCCCATTTCTATTTGATTTTTAATCACCCGAAGCTCAAGACATTTTCTTCTCCGACACCAGGGGACAACTCCTTCTGATCCGACTAGACTCTCTTCATGGCATGATCTTCTCTTCTTTACCTCTCTTCCTTATTTCAAAAAGGAAAGATCTCAAGTTGGGACTTCCATGTGACCGATGCATCCTGATTCACTTTGGTCACTCTCCTTCCCAGACTAAATTCTCAGCCATAGACTAAGCCGGCAAATCACTGCCGCTATTCACAGCATCCAGTGACAAGGATGAATTCATACTGTCACACACACACGCACACACAATACCAAATGTGGTGCCACCAGATGACATCAAGTTGACTTTGGAAGGTCCCTAAAGTCCCTCAATGGATAAGTGAGACGGTCTTGAAATGGGCTGCCGAGGATTGTTTCTGAGTTACAAGGGGTCACTTATGTTAAGTCTCCATAAACTAGCAGCTTGTCAAAGGATGAGCCGTCACTAAAACGAAGAGGGGGGGGGGTCTGTCTGATTACAGCAATGAAAAGGATTTCATCAAAGAAAAAAAACATTCTCGTCCATTGAATGCACACAGTCACTTCTTTTAAATAAATCCCACATCACAGAAAACTCAATTTAGCAAATATCTGCCGTCTGCCGTACAATTTCACGCACAAATCCCCTCCTCCTCCTCGCATTCTTGCGGGCTTGGCTAAATTACATTTTCTTAAATACTGCATGCATTGAAATGTTCTGGTAGTACAAGTGAAATCTATATCTTTTCCCAGAAGGCTAGGGAGGGGAGGCTGGGAGCTAAATCCATATTTAATTATTCCTGTCCGCAATTCAATTGAACTGGCCGAGTCAAGGCTGCCAGGCCCGCTTGCCTCAGCCCTTAGAATTGGCAGTGCCAAGATTTATAAAAATCAGCATGAAGGGAAAGGAAAGGCAAAGCTTTGGCTTAAGAGGATAAAAAATGGATATGAAGAGAGGAAGAGAAGGAGAGAGAGAACACTTACAGGAGCCAGAGGTTTATGTTTTCCTCTCCCCTAATCCTATTCTCTGGGTTTAGCTCTTTTCTCCTGTTTATTCTGTTTTGATTATATGGATACCATTGTGAGGATCAGCAATTGATAATAAATTATATTAACTCTTACCCACCACCCCTACAGCCAATGAACTGCAGTGCCAGAAGTGGTGTAAATGGCGCCCCCTTCTGGTCTGAACAGAAGTATGGCCTGTTTTTGTATCATTAAGAAGACAAAAAAATGGATATGAAGAGAGGTAGAGAAGGAGAGAGAGAGGACACTTACAGGAGCCAGAGGTTTATGTTTTCCTCACCCCCTAATGCTATTCTCTGGGTTTAGCTCTTTTCTCCTGTTTATTCTGTTTTGATTATATGGATACCATTGTGAGGATCAGTAATTGACAATAAATTATATTAAATCTTACCCACCTCCCCTACAGCCAATGACCAGCAGTCGTGTAAATGGCGCCCCCTTCTGATCTGAACAGAAATATGACCTGTTTTTGTATCATTAAGA
Organism: Erpetoichthys calabaricus; assembly: GCF_900747795.2. NCBI lineage: Eukaryota > Metazoa > Chordata > Cladistia > Polypteriformes > Polypteridae > Erpetoichthys > Erpetoichthys calabaricus. The sequence goes on from NC_041405.2 coordinate 155,796,688, forward strand.
AGACAAAAAAATGGATATGAAGAGAGGTAGAGAAGGAGAGAGAGAGGACAATTAGAGGAGCCAGAGGTTTATGTTTTCCTCTCCCCTAATCCTATTCTCTGGGTTTAGCTCTTTTCTCCTGTTTATTCTGTTTTGATTATATGGATACCATTGTGAGGATCAGTAATTGACAATAAATTATATTAAATCTTACCCACCTCCCCTACAGCCAATGACCAGCAGTCGTGTAAATGGCGCCCCCTTCTGACCTGAACAGAAATATGACCTGTTTTTGTATCATTAAGAAGACAAAAAAATGGATATGAAGAGAGAGAGAGAACACTTACAGGAGCCAGAGGTTTATGTTTTCCTCTCCCCTAATCCTATTCTCTGGGTTTAGCTCTTTTCTCCTGTTTATTCTGTTTTGATTATATGGATACCATTGTGAGGATCAGTAATTGATAATAAATTATATTAAATCTTACCCACCACCCCTACAGCCAATGAACTGCAGTGCCAGAAGTGGTGTAAATGGCACCCCCTTCTGGTCTGAACAGAAGTATGGCCTGTTTTTGTATCATTAAGAAGACAAAAAAATGGATATGAAGAGAGGTAGAGAAGAAGAGAGAGAGGACACTTACAGGAGCCAGGGGTTTATGTTTTCCTCTCCCCCTAATTCTATTCTCCAGGTTTAGCTCTTTTCTCCTGTTTATTCTGTGTTGAATATTTGGATATCATTGTGAGGATCGATAAAAAAATGATATTAAATCTTACCCACCTCCCCTACAGCCAGTGACCAGCAGTAGTGTAAATGGCGCCCCCTTCTGACCTGAACAGAAGTATGACATGTTTTCATATCATCAGCCTTTCATCTTTGGCTCAAATTTTTCTTTTTCTTTAATCTGTAAGACAGGAGCCATTCATAGCTAAAGACTTAACTCGGTGACCGCCACATAAGTAGATTTGCAAAAAGCAAGGACGTTATGCAATAAAATCGGAACAGCCAGTCAACTTAGGGGTTAGTGGCAGGATTGGCACTCCAGTCACTCTAAAAAAACTCACACTGCTCAGTGTGGTGCTGAGGTGTCACCCGCTGCACACCTGCACTCGGATGCCAATCCAGTTGGTTCATCGTGTGGTGGGTGTGGCAACGCAGCACATCCTCCTAAATCCCGGCCCTCTCTCTCTTTTCAGACTGGAGTTCTGGAGAGTAACTGAAACAAGATGACCGATTTCTGGATTATGAGTTCAAGCGGCAGGAAGAGGAGGGTCCAGGCGGACAGACACGGAAGTGACATCAGCGATAGAGTGGCTGTCAATCTTCTGTTGTGCAGAGGGATGAGAAGAGAAGGCATTGGAACACAGCGCCAACCCGTGGGCCGGCGGGTAATTGCCATCACCAAAGCCATACCATCCGTTCCTGTTTGAACTCCGGTCTATGCACATCACTGGCATAACTTGTACTTTTTTGAAGCCAGGGAACAAGATACGGGTGGCTGCCCCAAACCTTTTTTTGACTTTTGTCTTTTTATTGCGACAACGGATTGGAGGAAACTTTGGGCGGGTTTTTAGGAAGACACCGTGTGGGCGGAGTCTTTTCAAAACAACAACAACAACATTTCTTTCTATCACACGTTTTCATGGAAATGCTGGAGCTCAAAGTGCTTTACAAGAAAGAATATAAAAATTAGGCAATACTTAGTAACAAAGAATAAAGTCCAATGGCTGGGGAGGACAGAAAAAAAAAAAAAAAAAACAAAAAATACTCCAGACGGCTGGAGAAAAAAAACAAAATCTGCTGGGGGTTCGGAGGCCATGAGACCCCCCCAGCCCCCTCTAGGCATTCTACCTAACATCAATGACCTCAATCAGTCCTCATGGTATTCAGGGTTGACGTGGAAGAATTTGATGTTGATGATGGTCATGTGGACTTCTGGCCTTCAATCCATCATTGTGGGGACTTCATGGTGCTTTGATCAGGTGGTGGCCACCACAGAAAACCGGAAAAAGAACAGCAGAGAAAGTAGGGGTGAGGACGGCGCATCTCACTGATGTTCACTATAAACTTTTTATCGAGTTGCCCCCAGATGTGTGCGCTCAAGACAGAACCACATCTGGCCGCGCTAAGGTTGCCTTTGACGTCAGTCCTTCTTGCAATTTTTGTTCATTTTTGACTTCAAAATGACTGCACTGAATTGGCCGGGTGTGGCAGACTGGCCTCCTGTAGGGGGTCTCACCCCACCACTTAATTTGCCTTCACTCTCACAAAAGTGCCATACTGTGTCCTTCCCTTAGTATTCAGTTCAGTCCTGTGTGTACATGCAAGTCATGAAATTCAAATTCCATAAAGTTTAACAAAGAAAGAAGGCAGTTTGGCTTATTTTGCAGGCGTGTGCTGACCCTCAGCTGTGTCTCACTGGCCTCGGCCCCTCCAGCCCCAAGAGGAGTCGGCGTTCAGCTGGTGACATCTGTGACAGCCCACTCATGGGTCCTGAGCTGAAAGACAGGTTGGAATTTCCTTCTGCCCTTAAGAAAAAGGACATTAAGCATGGATAGCACCTGAGTGTTGCCTCCCACGGGCTGCATTTGTCAATTCTGATCCAATTCCTCATGTCAGAATGCCATGTTGCTATCAATCTACACCCAATTTGCAGGAAAGAAAAACCCTGAAGGAAAAATGCAGTTGATTAATGATGTCTTGTTACAGGCCCTGCTAGTTGGTTATTTTAAGCACACACACACACACGCACACACACACACACACACACACGCACGCACACCGATCCTTCATGTAACATTCTGGACTTCGCTCCATTAATGTGTTTTGTTTATTTTTTTTCTTTTCCCCTAATGTATTGTAATATAAACAGTCATTAATTTGCTTAGAACATGGCAAACAAGGAGAGAATACTGGCATCTCACTTGCTGTTGTTAGAACTGAACAATGAAGACATTGTGAACAGAAAATGAGTGAAGATGGAACAGAATCAAAGTCTTAGAGAGAAAAATGACCCGACATGGAGATCTGACCTCAGACGGGAATACGAGCTGAAAGGAAGAGGGGGCACTGGAGATAGATAGATAGATAGATAGATAGATAGATAGATAGATAGATAGATAGATAGATAGATAGATAGATAGATAGATAGATAGATAGATAGATAGATAGATAGATAGATAGACACTATAAGATAGATAGATAGATAGATAGATAGATAGATAGATAGATAGATAGATAGATAGATAGATAGATAGATATACACTATATAATAGATATATAATGAAAGACACTATATTACAAGTATATTATAATAGACAGACACTATATGATAGATAGATAGATAGATAGATAGATAGATAGATAGATAGATAGATAGATAGATAGATAGATAGATAGATAGATAGATAGATAGATAATGAAAGGCACTATATAATAGATAGATAGATAGATAGATAGATAGATAGATAGATAGATAGATAGATAGATAGATGACACTATAAGATAGATAGATAGATAGATAGATAGATAGATAGATAGATAGATAGATAGATAGATAGATAGATAGATAGATATACACTATATAATAGATATATAATGAAAGACACTATATTACAAGTATATTATAATAGACAGACACTATATGATAGATAGATAGATAGATAGATAGATAGATAGATAGATAGATAGATAGATAGATAGATAGATAGATAGATATACACTATATAATAGATAGATAATAAAAGATACTATATTACAAGTATATTATAATAGATAGACACTAAATAATAGATAGATAGATAGATAGATAGATAGATAGATAGATAGATAGATAGATAGATAGATAGATAGATAGATAGATAGATAGATAGATGACACTATAAGATAGATAGATAGATAGATAGATAGATAGATAGATAGATAGATAGATAGATAGATAGATAGATAGATAGATAGATAATGAAAGGCACTATATAATAGATAGATAGATAGATAGATAGATAGATAGATAGATAGATAGATAGATAGATAGATAGATAGATAGATAGATAGATAGATAGATGAAAGGCACTATATAATAGATAGATAGATAGATAGATAGATAGATAGATAGATAGATAGATAGATAGATAGATAGATAGATAATGAAAGGCACTATATAATAAATAGATAGATAGATAGATAGATAGATAGATAGATAGATAGATAGATAGATAGATAGATAGATAATAAAAGGCACTATACAGTATAATTAATAGATAGATATGAAAGGCACTATATAGTAGAAATGATAGGTAACATATGATAGAGATATTTAAAGGCACTGTATAATAGATAGACACCTTTAAATATATATCAAAAAATAAATATTTTAATAAACAAAAACAATTCCTCCTTAAGTACACACCGGAATTTCTCGAACAAAAGAACATTTCTGATTTGGATAACGATAAACAGAGCAGTCGCAGTCCCATTATAAAGGCACACTGCCATTGGTATGAAGTGGTCCCAGTGCTGTTTCTTCTGTTCAGTGATTTGTGAGCTGGAAGTCCTCCATGCTACTGTCTCACAGAAGGTGTGTGCAGTTTCTTCATAATGGCCACCAGTTCTGCCTTCATTTTCTCCTCCACGGGACACCCCATAACCCGCCTTCTTGAGCAGCTTGTTGATCTGGTGGGCCTCTCTTGAAGTGATGTTACTGGGCCACCACACCATGCTGGCTGTCACTGAGTTGTAGAAGATGTGAAGTTTGCTCCCCCCATCCCACCCCCACAATTAAGAAGCACAGCCTTTCTAAGAGCCTAACTCTGTCCTTTGTTCTCTGGTTCCACTGGGCTCCAGGACCTTGTGGACCTCCCAGTACCTGTAGCAGTGGACCCCCTCTACATCCACACTCTGAGTAGTGACCAGTGCAGGTTCTCTTTAGTGTGGCCAAATGACTGTGACAACTAGAACTACCACTACTAGTATAACAAGTAGGACCACCACTATTAGAAACTTTGAACAAAGAAAAAGTGCTTTGCCACTCCTTGTCCTTGACATTTTGCCTACTAAACAAATTCAAATCTTATCTCCTCCCCATAGCTAATTTATCATTCATTCAATTAGTATCAGAGTACACTGGAGAAGTGACAGGACCTCCATTACCGCTGGGTATTTTGCACACAGCTTGAAATTGACCAAAAAAGAAAATTCAGACAACTAGGTGTTAAATCCAAAAAATAACGGAATATGGCAGGACCAGAAGAGTAGAAGGTAAACACCAGAAGGTTACAGAATCTAACAACATATAACTAATAGGAGACAAGCCCATAAATTAAGATAAAAATGACAGGATCAGATTATTAGGCGGTAAATAGTCAACTGACAGGAAAGATCGCCAGGAGCAAAATTGACAGAATGAGACAGAACCTTTCAGGATTCAACTATGAGCAGGTAAGACCCAAACATTGAGACAAAATGTCAGGATCAGGCAATCTGGGATTAAACAAACTCCATGACGGAAACTGTCAGGATCAGAGAGTCCTAGGAGTTAACATTGACAAGACAACAGCAGAACGACATTAACTAGAGATCAACAACCTGATGGGATCCCACTGCTGGATGGCGAACCCACCCACGCCATAAGGGAACGTGACAAGACTGTGATGAGTTAAATCCACAAAATAAGAATATACTGCAGCAGTTTGAATGGCAAAATAAGGGAATCCAGAAGGATCAGAATTCAAGGAGCTAACACGGCAAGATTCTATCTCAGGTTTATTACATGTGTGCAACTTACAGTCAGACTGCTACCTGCACGTCTCATCAAAATAGCAGCAGAAATACAAGAGAAGACATACGACACATGCAAATAAATCAATTAATACAACAGCACAAATACAATCGCAACATTTTATATATATATATATATTCGTTTTTGTGGACGTGGTTGCCCCCCCTTGTCTATCAGTGGCTAAGCTAGTTTGTCTCCGACTTGTTAGCTTAACTTTTGCTTCATGCTGTAGCCTCACACTTCCGGGCCGGACAGACAGACAGACACACTTCCACACGTAGATGTATATATATATATATATATATATATATATATATATATAGTATATATATATATATATACACAATGGAACCTCGGTTTGCAAGTATAATTTGTTCCAGAAACGTGCTCGCAGTCCAAAGCACTCGTATATCAAAGTGAATTTCCCCATAAAAAATAATGGAAACTCAGATGATTCGTTCCACAACCTAAAACTATTCATTTAAAAATGATTAATACAAAATATACTTTATTAATACAAAAATACATAAAACAAATTAACCTGCACTTTACCTTTGAAAAGAATCATGGCTGGTGTGAGTGAGTTTCTAAACTCTTCTAGGATTCCACCCAACGGGACGACACACAGAAGAGCATCCCAAAGCAATCACACACACACACACACTAACGCGCGTGAGCAGACACACACACACTAACACGTGCGTGCGAGCGAGCACACACATGTACACACACACACATCACAATGTTGTAGTAAACACTATACGCTCGTACGGATGTTGACTATATGAGTGAGGCACGCCGACTCAGACGGAGAATAGGAGACAATTACCCACAATCCCGCAGCGAGAGAGAGAGAAGAACCATCAGCTCAGTTATGATCACATGACGCTCAGCAGACAAAGCGTATCCATACTGAGAAAAGCGCTATATAAATGTAATGAATTATTAATATTAATATTACTACTTGTATTGCAAGACCTCACTCGTTTATCAAGTCAGAATTTATTAAAAATTTTAGCTCGTCTTGCAAAATACTTGTAAACCAAGTTACTCACGAACCGAGGTTCCACTGTATATATATATATATATATATATATATATATATATATATATATATATATATATATATATATATATATATATCAGGGTGGTCCAGATGTAATTATGTAATTATGCAATTTTCATTACGCTATAACTTATTAAGTTTATTACATGGAGAATTCACAAAAAATTCTTTTTGTTGCTGATAGATGCCAGCACCTGCCCTGCATTCGTTTATTACAAGATATTTTGAACAATTCTTTTGTCTTGCATTGTTTTCCTGCATTGCATTAAAAGTTGCATAATTAGATCTGGACCACCCTATTGCATAGTTTACTGTCAAATAATGCAAAGAGTACGCCACACGTGTTTCGCCCTCATTTGGGCTAATCAGGCGTACACACTCACTGCACCCCCTCTCAGGGATCGAACCTCGGACGTCGGCGGCGAAGCCTCTTTAGGTTGCGCCACGGCGTGTGGTTCGTTTATTTGACAGCATGTGTACGCCTGGTGAGCCCAGAATTAGGGTGAAACACGTGTCGTGTACTCTTTGCATTATTTGACAGTAAACTATGCAACATTCTATCTGCTTCTTGCAACTGAAGAGGGCATCATGGCGGATGTTAGCCGACTTGCAGACCAACCACAAGCGTTACCTGGTAGGTAACCACCCATACAATCAGATTGTGATTCAGACTACGAATGTCATGATTGTACATATATATATATATATATATATATATATATATATATATATATATATATATATATATATATTTATGCATACACATATACCGTAGCACTGGTGAAAAATCTTCAGAATGAAACATGGCCTGTGGTCGCCCCCTGGCCAAATGAGGAACTCGTATAAAATCTGTCAGGGGCCGCTTCACTGGTGTGAATTTGCATACTAAACAAACACACTTTTAGATTTTTTTTGTTATCATATAGACAATTATGGCGGCACAGTGGTGCAGTGGGTAGCGCTGCTGCCTCTCAGTTAGGAGACGTGGGTTCACTTCCCGAGTCCTCCCTGCGTGGAGTTTGCATGTTCTCCCCGTGTCTGTGTGGGTTTCCTCCCACAGTCCAAAGACATGCAGGTTAGGTGCATTGGCGATTCTAAATTGTCCCATTGGCGTGTGTGCCCTGTGGTGGGCTGGCACCCTGCCCAGGGTTTGCTTCCTGCCTTGTGCCCTGTGCTGGCTGGGATTGGCTCCAGCAGACCCCCGTGACCCTGTAGTTAGGATATAGTGAGTTGGAAAATGGATGGAAGGATAGACAATTATATATCATCCGACTCGGGCAGGTAAGGAGCAACTGCAGGGGCAATGCCAGCACTGAGCGTGAGAGGGCGCTGTCAGTAATTCCTTCTCTTCTTTTGTCAGCCTCCTGACTACTAACATCACGTCCTCAAACAATGTGACCGGACGCTCCACACCTTTTGCCTCCGATGGGATATAATGAAGTGTGATGCTGGAAGGCGGCCAGCCAATTATTTTTTTTTAATTAAATATAAGGGCCTTTCACTGTACTGGTGAGGCGAGGACTGAAAAAGGTAAACTACCAGAATTTGCTGGGATCTGAACTCCTGGTGAATAAACAGAGTCTTTAAGGTATCCCTGTAATAGGAGGTGCTGATCCTTGAAAGAAACTCCTTTAGGTTCCTCTGCTGGGTGTCAGACCCCTCAATAAGGTGGGCTCCCACAGAATGAGTTTCACGCTTTCTTTTACTTTCACCAAATGGAAAAGCAGCTTGCCTTCTGTGCTGACAAGGCAGCCTTGCACCCACGGACCATCTGAAGTCTGATGAAAGGCCGATCCCAGCCCGACCCACACTGCCCCCCCCCCACCCCGCACCTCTTCCCTTGAGGCTTAGCACACCTCTACACTTCTGCCGATGCACGGCACGCGAATCCCTGGTGTTCAGACAGACACTTAACCAAAGCACAGCTCATCATTTTGCTCAGCCCCAAGGGTCTAATTTATGAAAAATGATCTCACCTGTTTTTGGATGATTCCAGTGTCTCATCTTCAATAATATGATTTCTCAGACTGAAACACATGTGCTTGTTTCTCTTTGCTGATGGATACAAAAAAAATAAAAATAACACTGGCAGACGAGCAAACATCAGGCTGGTAGCTTTGTGAAACTGGAGACTGCTGACCAGTGAAAATGACATAAAACCGGCATTTGACAGATGACCCCTTGGGTGGGAGTGGTGGTCAATCAGTCAGTCAATCAAGCGAGCAGGCAATCAATCGATCACTTTGAGACAATTTGTAACTGTCTGAAAAACAAAGCGGTAACAAGGTCAGCAGGTCACCGTCTAACAATCAGGGCTGGCAGAAGCCCCCCACCGCCAACAAAAAACCCACCACAATGTCAAGAAATAATTAGCTGTCTTTAGTTAAAGGCGGCAATCACTCTGATCAGACATTGCTGACAACGGCACAAGAAGTCGAACAACCCATAAAGGTCTAACGACTGTACAGCTCAGTGATTATTGGCTACGGGTGACGAGCGAAGACCACTTGTGTGAAATTCAATTTGCACGAAAACTTTAGAGTTTCACTTTGTGAACGCATTTCAGAAACCAAAGGGGGGTTTTTGGCAGGCCATCAGCACATGTATACTCATCTTATCTGCAACCATAATCTTCAGGAGCACAAGGACGGCAAAAACCATTCGCAGGCAGAGCAAGGAAAATTGGGGGGATATTGGGGGGGGGGGTGTCATGAGGGCGAACACTTCAGAGATGTGAAAATGCACCGGCCTGCGCATGTGCCCACCGACAGGTCTCTGGGGTACTCGTGATGGCAAGAGAACAGATGGGATGGCACCTTTACATGTTACTTGGCATCTGGAGTGGCACACAGGAGACCAGAATGAGAGAATGGAGAGACACAGACACAAAATAACAAAAGAATACAAAAAAGCTTTTAACTGCAGTCACTCGTCATCTAACCTGCTTAGTCCAGGAAATGTCTGATTACACACTGGGAGGTCTGAAAATTGAAAGTCCGCCTTAGGAGAAGGGAATTATGAGTCATAGTGGACTCGACACAATCAACTGCCAACTGACAGTGTTCAGAAGCCATTAAGAAGGCTAACAGAATGTTAGTTTATATAGCGCCTTGATGTATGGAGTACAAGTCACAGGAGGTTCTGCTCAGGCTTTATAACACACTGGTGAGGCCTCATCTGGAGTCCTGTGTGCAGTTTGGGTCTCCAGGCTACAAAAAGGACATAACAGCACAAGAAAAGGTCCAGAGAAGATCGACTAGGCTGATTCGGGGCTACAGGGGATGAGTTAGGAGGAAAGATTGAAGGAGCTGAGACTTTTAGCCATTTAATGTTAGTAAATGTAAAGAATTACATGTTGGAAGTAAAAATGTGAGGGCTGAATACACAATGGGAGGTCTGAAAATTGAGAGAACACCTCATGAGAAGGGCTTAGGAGTCACAATGGACTAGATGCTATCAACTTCCAGACAGTGTTCAGAAGCCATTAAGAAGGAATGTCAGGTTATATAGCGCCTTGATGTATGGAGTACAAGTCACAGGAGGTTCTGCTCAAGCTTTATAACACACTGGTGAGGCCTCATCTGGAGTCCTGGGTGCAGTTTGGGTCTCCAGGCTACAAAAAGGACATAACAGCACTAGAGAAGGTCCAGAGAAGAGCAACTAGGCTGATTCGGGGCTACAGGGGATGAGTTATAGTGAAAGATTGAAGGAGTTGAGACTTTTAACCATTTAATGTTAGTAAATGTAAAGAATTACATGTAAGAAGTAAAAATGTGAGGGCTGAATACACAATGGGAGGTCAAATCGAGAGAATGCCTAATGAGAAGGATTTAGTAGCCGTAGTGGACTCTACGCTATCAACTACCAGACAGTGTTCAGAAGCCATTAAGATGGCTAACAGAATGTCAGGTTATATAGCACCTTGATGTGTGGAGTACAAGTCACAGGAGGTCCTGCTTTATAACACACTGGTGAGGCCTCATCTGGAGTCGTGTGTGCAGTTCGGGTCTCCAGGCTACAAAAAGGACATAGCAGCACAAGAGAAGGTCCAGAGAAGAGCAACTAGGCTGATTCAGGGCTACAGGGGATGAGTTAGGAGGAAAGATTAAAGGAGCTGAACCTTTACAGTTTAAACAAAAGGAGATGAAGAGGAGACCTGACTGAAGTGTAAACTTAAAGTGTAGCTGCTAGTTTTCCAGAATCTTGAAATCAAACAGGTAATGAGCTGGCAAGGCAGGATCAACATGAGGCAAACATGTACAAAAGAAATTTCTTAGTGCAATAAAGTTAATTTAAAAAACGTTTAGTGAAAATTCAAAGCAAAGACAGTTCACACAAGAACAGAGGAAAAAATTGATACACACTCCAGAATAAAAGGCAAAAAAGGAATAAAATGCTTCTCCTTTAAACTTAACTTTATCTAATTAAACTTCACTTGTTTTCTATACTTGAGATGTTTCTCCATGCTTTATTTAGTACATTCAGTATGTTCTATATGTGCGACACTGCACATTCAATAGAGCACGTTACGTCACATAAAACTGGGCACGTTTGAAACTGTGTGCCCTCTGTGCCTTACCTAGCAGATCACTAGCCTTGAAGTGACTGAAGTGTTCAAAATTATGAAGGGAAATAGTTCAGTGGAGAGATAGTGATTTAATGATAATAATAATAATAATAATAATAATAATAATAATTAGAAGAAGAAAACTAATAATAATAATAATAATTAAAAGAAGAAAACTACTACTACTACAAATAATAATAATAATTAGAAGAAGAAAACTAATAATAATAATTAAAAGAGGAACACTGCTACTAATAGAAATAATAATAATAATAATAATAATAATAATAATAATAATAATAATTAGAAGAAGAAAACTACTACTAGTACAAATAATAATAATAATTAGAAGAAAAAAACTACTAATAATAATTAAAAGAGGAACACTGCTACTAATAGAAATAATAATAATAATAATTAGAAGAAGAAAACTAATAATAATAATAATAATTAGAAGAAGAAAACTACTACTACTACTACAAATAATAATAATAATTAGAAGAAGAAAACTAATAATAATAATAATAATAATTAAAAGAAGAAAACTACTACTACTATAAATAATAATAATAATAATGATTAGAAGAAGAAAACTAATAATAATAATTAAAAGAAGAAAACTACTAATAATAATTAAAAGAGGAACACTGCTACTATTAGAAATAATAATAATAATAATAATAATAATAATAATAATTAGAAGAAGAAAACTACTAATAATAATTAAAAGAGGAACACTGCTACTACTAGAAATAATAATAATAATAATAATAATAATAATTAGAAGAAGAAAACTATTACTAGTACAAATAATAATAATAATTAGAAGAAGAAAACTAATAATAATAATAATAATTAGAAGAAGAAAACTAATAATAATAATAATAATAATAATAATAATAATAATAATAATAATTAAAAGAAGAAAACTACTACTACTATAAATAATAATAATAATAATAATTAGAAGAAGAAAACTACTACTACTACAAATAATAATAATAATAATAATAATAATGATTAGAAGAAGAAAACTAATAATAATAATAATAATTAAAAGAAGAAAATTACTACTACTACAAATAATAATAATAATTAGAAGATGAAAACTAATAATAATAATAATAATAATAATAATTAAAAGAAGAAAACTACTACTACTATAAATAATAATAATAATAATTAGAAGAAGAAAACTACTACTACTACAAATAATAATAATAATAATAATAATAATGATTAGAAGAAGAAAACTAATAATAATAATAATAATTAAAAGAAGAAAATTACTACTACTACAAATAATAATAATAATAATAATAATAATAAATCTCTCTGTTGTATTAAAAAAGTTTTCCGTTGTGTCCGTATGATTCAGCCTTGACCACGCCCCTCCACACCTTCCGCCCAATCATTACTCCTGCTGCGCACACCCTTTCTCCGTCCCACCCCCTCACACTCTCAGTGTTGCTAACTGGCCTTCAGTGCAGTCGCTTATAATGACAAGGCAGAAAAGCAAATTATCTATTCGAGAATGTCAACTTTTAGATCGCGATAGAAAAAGAGCGGCAAGAGCTGATAATGAAGTCGAAAAAAAGAAAATGAACAAAAAAGAGCTGCACATAATAAAAATGAAGAACAGAGAGAATCGTCCAATAATCGAGAAAGAAAAAAATATCCCGAACAATATGCGTACAGAAATGTGAAAAAGCAATGTTTATAGAATGTAGGTTAGAGAATAAAGTAATTCATAATATTGTACTTGATGAGGCGTTAAAACCATCCATTATCCAACCCACTATATCCTAACACAGGATCACGGGGGTCTGCTGGAGCCAATCCCAGCCAACACAGGGCGCAAGGCAAGAACAAATCCCGGGCCTTAACACCTGGTTTGGAGGGCAGCCGTGAGAGTATTCTGTCCCCCTGTTGGTCTGAAGTATGGCTTTTTTTGAACTGCCTTGTATCAGAAGCCTTTAAGTACCACAACGTCCTATTGGCTGTAGGGGTTGGACAGAAAACCTATAAATTTGCTTGCTTTACCTTACCATCTCTCTCTTACCAAACTGATGAATGACCATCTCACACATCATGAACTGAAAAGGACAACACAATGAAGAGCACAGCTCGGCAGCCATATTGAGAAAGGCATGCGGCCCGTTCTGAAGAAAGCTGACCACATGGAGACATTTTAAGTAACTAACAAGTCTGTGTACCACCTGAAATGACACATCAGCATTTATCAGGATGTATGGTTGCCAGTATTCACTTGTACTTTGCTTATTGTTATTATTTTATGAATATTACCAATCTGCGGTGGGTTGGCACCCTGCCCGGGATTGGTTCCTGCCTTGTGCCCTGTGTTGGCTGGGATTGGCTCCAGCAGACCCCCGTGACCCTGTGTTCGGATTCAGCGGGTTGGAAAATGGATGGATGGAAGAACATTCCATTAAATTGTTAGCTGACAGAAAACAGAATCTTCGTGTATCTATATGAAGGTCTATATTCTATTCAAATTAACCAAAAAACGTAGGTCACTTAGGGGCTCTCACATGATCGATACAATTCAAACATGACAAACCAACTCAGGATCCCAGGTTAGAACCAAACTGCTACCATGCAATGGGAGACACCTCAGCACCACACCAGTTCAGATGGAATGGAACAGTGGAAGGTTGACTATGGTGACCGGAATGACCAGCCCCCAGGTGTTCCCTGCAGGTTGGAGGGCCTCCATGCAGGGCTAGATGCAGATTAACGTCATACCCAGGACAGAAACAAAAGGAAGGTGCAAATAAAAAGAATCCATAAAAGATGAAGGAAGGAACAGTTTGCTTGCTTTTCCATCTTAATCTTCCAGACAAAAGGGTAAAAAAAAAAAGTAAGACAAAGGCCATCTGCTCATCACGAAGAATTACGGCAAAAGATACCAAGCCGGGACTAGCAAGGTGTACCTAATAAAGTGGCCAGTAAGTGAAGAAAAGAAGAGGAGGGACAGTGAGAGCCGACGATGAAGAAGAACACAGCGGCGACAGCCTCAGTACAGGGGGCCTCGGCTCTCACACACACTGCAGTCAATTCAAAAGGGAAAAAGTGGCCTTGAATGTTAAAAGCCGCAGAGCCTCAGGGCAGACCTAAGGACTGCTGGTTAGCGCGGCCTGCCGCCTGGAGCCACCCGACATGAATTCACATGATCTTAGTTGTGATTTGCGATTTTGTCAGTCAGAAACTTTTTTTTTTTTTTGGTAAATCTGAATTTCTAGTGTGGATCTCTGAGGCGGGTCGGCACGGTGACGCAGTGGGTAGTGCTGCTGCCTCACAGTTAGGAGACCTGGGTTCGCTTCCCGAGTCCACCCTGCATGGAGTTTGCATGTTCTCCTCGTGTCTGCGTGGGTTTCCTCCCAAAGACATGCAGGTTAGGTGGATTGGCGATTCTAAATTGGCCCTGTGTGTGCTTGGTGTGTGGGTGTGTTTGTGTGTGTCCTGCGGTGGGTAGGCACCCTGCCCAGGATTGGTTCCACAGAGGGGGTCCCAAGACAACAATCTGATGGAGTTAGTCATAAACGTCAAGAAGAAGGAGACATGGCACACTGAAAACCTCAGAGGGGATGGAGTTGACAGGCTGGGCACCCTAACATTTATAATAATAATAATAATAATAGATTTTAATTATATAGCGCCTTTCTCATACTCAAGGCACTAAATTTCTTGAAGTGACTCTCACTGATTGTTGTTGGCACAGAGGCACAAGAAAGTGAAAAGGAGAAAGCAGGACTCACTGGTCAGCCTCAGAAAGAGGCCTCACCCCAGGCAGCTTTTTAGAAATACAGCTCATAGCTCAGACATGTATGTATACCCCTTCAGTGGCCATGGTGGAAGTATCAAGATGAGAGAAATATGGTACAAAAGAAAGGATGTGCTTAAATTGCTGTAAAATGCTAATTTCACAGTTAATAAACATTGCAGCATAATCTTTATACATACACAAACAGCCTAAGTAAAGCCATTAGAACAGTACAACTGTAATTCAGTTCTTCATTGGGGGGGGTCTCTGACAATTGTGGTCCCATCTTTTGGTAGAGTGCAGAGGGCTTGGGCTTTGGCACAGAGTTGACATCATATCTAATAAGAAGGCTTCAAGCTTTGAAATATTCTGACAAACTTTAAATACTCACAGTTGGCATATTTGTGAGCTATTTGTGACCAATACCAGCTATGGATAACTACCACCTTGTCTATTTGCATACACTTTGCATATTCAATGAGCTATTTGTGACCAATACCAGCTAAGGATAACTACCACCTCGGATATTTGCATATGCTATGCATATTCAATGAGCTAGTTGTTACCAATACCAGCTATGGATAACTTCCACCTCAGCTATTGCTATTTGCATACGCTATGCATATTTGTGACCAATACCAGCTATGGAAAACTTCCACCTCAGCTATTTGCATACGCTATGCATATTCAATGAGCTAGTTGTTACCAATACCAGCGATGGATAACTACCACCTCGGCTATTTGCATATGCTTTGCATATTCAATGAGCTATTTGTGATGAATACCAGCTATGGACAATTACCACCTCGGCTATTTGCATACGCTTTGCATATTCAATGAGATATTTGTGACCAATACCATACATGATTAGGCTCTCTAGGCCCCAATTTAGCACACTCCTTCAGTGGCGTACCTTGAGTGTTTGTCACCTGCGGTGGTCTGTGAGTTTGTTGCTCCACCACCCCATACAAAATGAAAAGGATAAAAATTTTAACTACATTTATAATTTGATATAGTTACAGTAGTCACAGTTTAGTTACAGTAACAGTAGTTTTTTCACGACTGAGGTGTTTTAATAATGCCTCTTCATTTCTTTTTAATACTTCTTCCCTCACCTTTTTCTTCTTTCTAAAAGCAGCACCGCACTCTTTAGTTCGCTTCATCTTCAGATAGAGAGAATAATAAAATATTGATAATGAGATTGAAGGGTTCATCCCTTTTGTTCGGTGTAAATCGGTGAACAGTCAAGGTTCATATTTGTAAAACATAACTTTGCAATACCTGTATTTGTAACAGTTTTTAAATATTAAACATGGTGTAACATACATAACACACGTTAGCTTGCCAAAGCCCTTTCAAACAAGTCTGAAAAGTCTAAAATGTCTGGTACTAAAGTTTACTGTAAAGTGCTGCAAATACAAAAAGTGCTGCCTGACGCGGACCACCCCCTCCGCCCCCCGTAGCTACGCCAGTGCATTTGTTCCCTATCTGTGAACAGTGCACTTGCTCTAAGCACTTAGGGTCCCACCTGAAAGAACGGATCTTAGTTCAGCTACAAATGTATGTGCGCTGACACAGAAGAGTCACGGAGGAGGTGACGTGCGTCAGGAACAGAGCAGAAGAATTCAAAAACACAGACAGCGAAAGAACACAGGCTTCAAACACTCCAACTCACTGAGGTCTTCACATGTGAGGAAGGGGATAACTAAGGAGGTACTGAGTGACCTGGAAACTGCACACACACACACACACACACGTGCACACATACCTTTGAACACATTAAACCTTCCAATTAATCTAACATATCAGTCCACCTCAAATTCATACCGACTGTTGGGATTATAAGAGGCCAGGAAACACGGCCTCTTACTTTGCTCTCTGCTTGTCTAGGACTTTTAGACATCCAGCTAATATATATTTATGATTTTAATTGGGCACCAAACCTAAAGAGAAGCATTTGTGGATGAAATTACACCTATCAAAGTGAAATATAGGTGATCACTCACAATGGATTATTTAGACAGAGAATCATTGCCAACTTTTTATCCAAAGATGTTCATGCAGCAATAACGGCTATGACCTTGTCTATTGAGCGCTTTCTGCAATATCATTTGAGTCCAGCACTTCAAAAAAAAAAAACAAAAAACGCACTTCGGTGCTTCAGAAAAAACAGAATTTGTGGAGCTGAAGTCCCACTCTGAAGTAACGACTTTCTTTTTTATTTAATATGCTTTATTGAACTTTCAATATACTGTATAACAAGTTAGACAATGTACAGTATGTATGGCAAAACATTTAGGTGTGTTCAGTGATGGGGGGCACTGTTGATAGATAGATAGATAGATAGATAGATAGATAGATAGATAGATAGATAGATAGATAGATAGATAGATAGATAGATAGATAGATAGATAGATAGATAGATACTAATTTTAGTATAGATAGATAGATAGATAGATAGATAGATAGATAGATAGATAGATAGATAGATAGATAGATAGATAGATAGATAGATAGATAGATAGATAGATACTAATTTTAGTATAGTTGGCAGGATAGATAGATAGATAGATAGATAGATAGATAGATAGATAGATAGATAGATAGATAGATAGATAGATAGATAGATAGATAGATAGATAGATACTAATTTTAGTATAGTTGGCAGGATAGATAGATAGATAGATAGATAGATAGATAGATAGATAGATAGATAGATAGATAGATAGATAGATAGATAGATAGATAGATAGATAGATAGATAGATAGATACTAATTATAGTATAGTTGGCAGGATAGATAGATAGATAGATAGATAGATAGATAGATAGATAGATAGATAGATAGATAGATAGATAGATAGATAGATAGATAGATATAGATGTTAGACATTTCTAGTAATAAAATGAATTACATTTGTCATTCCTAAATGGCACATCACAAAGTTAACACTGCTTCAATTTGGGTTCGACGTTGGCGTTGTGCCCTGGTATAGTGAAGGAAAACGTGCACACTTTAAGCAGTTCAGATGGACAAGCAACAGTATCTTTGAAGTATGAACTCCATTGTTGGGACAGGGGTCGCTTGAAAAACTTGGCATCTTTGTGCTGTTCCGCGAAAGACTTAACATGAATGGAGAATGGCTGAAGGCCGGGACTCCATAAGCAACACAAAGTCAAACCAACAATACCCAAGGATTTTCTGGAGAGACACAGCACCAAAGGAGTCCAGTCTTCATCTCAGGTCACTGCATAGTGTCCATGTCTCACAAACAGGAAGCACCAGGACTCTAAAGACTTGGACCTTCTTCCTTTTACAGATATCAAGAGCGCCACACACCCTTTTCCAGCGACCTCATGACCCCCCATGCTCTCCCAATCCATCTACTGACTTCATAGGAAGAGTCACTAGAGACATGAATGTCACCACCGAGGTAAGTAAACCTCTCGATGAGGTCGACATTCTCTCCACAGACAGACACACTGCTGATGGCCATGTCTAAGAGGTCACTAAAGGCCTGGCTTTTTGGTTTTTATCCGGACCCTCACAAGGCAAGACACTCAGACCCCTCACTCAGTCACTCGAGATCCCCAAACAGAGCCACCATTGACTTTGTGAAGATCACAGCATCATCAGCAAAGTCAAGATCCGTAAACCACTTCTCACCAACAGATGCCCCTCAGCCGCTGGACCCCACAACCTTGCCCACCACCCAGACCATGCCAGCATTGAACAGAGTAGGAACAGAAGACACCGCTGACAGACCCCAGAATCAACTGGGAAACACGCAGAGGGTCTGCCTCCACTCTGCACAGCACTCACAGTACCAGTGTACAGGCCGGCCATGACACCCAGCAACCTCAAGGGGATCCTGCGACCCCTCAGGATGTCCCACAGGGCAGCTCAATCAACTGAGTCGACAAATCAACAAAGGCTGCAAAGAAACTACGAGAACCCTCAGTGCCACAGCTTCCTTGCTTATAAAGTGATATTCTGCTGCTTTTGCTGTTTAATACATCTACTTAATAGGTCAAATCATAAAACAGCGGTGTGCGTGAATGCAAGAACCAGAATGCACTGATGTCCTCTTGTTCTTTAATAAACACAGCACTGCTCTGAGAATTAGAAGGCATTACTCTTAACTAAGACTCAACACACTTAGCCATGAGGTCGGAGTGTTGATCTTCTTCGCTAATGTGTTTTGGTGTAGAACTACAAGAACAGATGTCATAAACAACTGCTTTTTGCTGTTTAACAAAACCATGGGCTCATTAAAACAATGAAGGACTGCAAAGGATCACAATCCGTTATTATCATGACGGAGATCAGCACTCTGATGTTTCCAAGATGGACGCCCCTTTACTACAACAAGCCTGAAGGAGCCCAGCAAACGAACAGCTTGGTTGTCTGTGCTAGTCAGAGTGAATATGGTTTATACAGTGCATCTGGAAAGTATTCACAGCACATCACTCTTTCCACATTTTGTTAAGTTACAGCCTTATTCCAAAATGGATTAAATTCATTTTTTAACTCAGAATTCTACACACAACACCCCATAATGACAACGTGAAAAAAGTTTACTTGAGATTTTTGCAAATTTATTAAAAATAAAAAAATTGAGAAAGCACATGTACATAAGGATTCACAGCCTTTGCCATGAAGCTCAAAATTGAGCTCAGGTGCCTCCTGTTTCCCCTGATCATCCTTGAGATGTTTCTGCAGCTTCATTGGAGTCCACCTGTGGTAAATTCAGTTGAATGGACCTGATTTGGAAAGGCACACACCTGTCTATAGAAGGTCCCACAGTTGACAGTTCATGTCAGAGCACAAACCAAGCATGAAGTCAAAGGAATTGTCTGTAGACCTCTGAGACAGGATTGTCTCGAGACACAAATCTGGGGAAGGTTACAGAAAAATTTCTGCTGCTATGAAGGTCCCAATGAGCACAGTGGCCTCCATCATCCATAAGTGGAAGAAGTTCAAAACCACCAGGACTCTTCCTAGAGCTGGCCGGCCATCTAATCTGAGCGATCGGGGGAGAAGGGCATTAGTCAGGGAGGTGACCAAGAACCAGATGGTCACTCTGTCAGAGCTCCAGAGGTCCTCTGTGGAGAGAGGAGAACCTTCCAGAAGGACAACCATCTCTGCAGCAATCCACCAATCAGGCCTGTATGGTAGAGTGGCGAGACAGAAGCCACTCCTTAGTAAAAGGCACATGGCAGCCCGCCTGGAGTTTGCCAAAAGGCACCTGAAGGACTCTCAGACCATGAGAAAGAAAATTCTCTGGTCTGATGAGACAAAGATTGAACTCTTTGGTGTGAATGCCAGGCGTCACGTTTGGAGGAAACCAGGCACCGCTCATCACCAGGCCAATACCATCCCTACAGTGAAGCATGGTGGTGGCAGCATCATGCTGTGGGGACTGGGAGACTAGTCAGGATAAAGGGAAAGATGACTGCAGCAATGTACAGAGACATCCTGGATGAAAACCTGCTCCAGAGCGCTCTTGACCTCAGACTGGGGCGACGGTTCATCTTTCAGCAGGACAACCACTCTAAGCACACAGCCAAGATATCAAAGGAGTGGCATCAGGACAACTCTGTGAATGTCCTTGAGTGGCCCAGCCAGAGCCCAGACTTGAATCCGTTTGAACATCTCTGGAGAGATCTTAAAATGGCTGTGCACCGACGCTTCCCATCCAACCTGATGGAGCTTGAGAGGTGCTGCAAAGAGGAATGGGCGAAACTGGCCAAGGATAGGTGTGCCAAGCTTGTGGCATCATATTCAAAAAGACTTGAGGCTGTAATTGCTGCCAAAGGTGCATCGACAAAGTATTGAGCAAAGGCTGTGAATACTTATGTACATGGGATTTCTCAGTTTTTTTATTTTTAATAAATTTGCAAAAATCTCAAGTAAACTTTTTTCACGTGGTCATTATGGGGTGTTGTGTGTAGAATTCTGAGGTAAAAAATGAATTTAATCCATTTTGGAATAAGGCTGTAACATAAGAAAATGTGGAAAGAGTGATGTGCTGGGAATACTTTCCGGATGCACTGTATATTACATAACGTTCACTTGGAAGACGTCTGTTTAAACCAATCAACATACAAGATTAACTGTCGTGTGTATGTCGATTATCTTTATATATAATACGCTATCATGGCTGTTCGTTTGTCTGTCCAGGATTTTAAATCACCTGTCACTCAAAAACCCTCTGACCTATTGACCTGAAATTTGGTACACATACACTACGTGACGTCTACTATCTGCTTTCGGGGTGATGATTGACCTCCAAGGTTATTCCTCTTTTTATTTTTATTTTATTTTATTGTAGAATCAACTCTTAGCAGGGGCCAGCAGGAATGGCCATGTGGCTCATGTGTACGGGCGCCGTTCTCATTCCCTACCTCCATCGCCATGACTTCCTCTAAATGAGAGGTTCTCAAACTGGGGTCCGTGGTCCATACCACGGTTTTGGTGGGATCGTAGAGAAATGATTGCATATCCATCCATCCATTTTCCAACTAGCTGAATCTGAACACAGGGTCGCGGAACCAATCCCGGGCAGGGTGCCAACCATCCCATTAAAATTTTAACTTAAATTTAATAACTGAGATGTACATAATATTTTCTGAAGAAATAATTGTTTGTCAAAAAATGTTTTATTCACAGCAGTCTGTACCTATGCAGTGCCGCAAAGTGGGTATGTGGCAACCCTTGTGCAAGGTATTTGGCGCCCCCAATTTTCTTGAAATAATATCCATCCATCCATCCATTTTCCAACCCGCTGAATCCGAACACAGGGTCACGGGGGTCTGCTGGAGCCAATCCCAGCCAACACAGGGCACAAGGCAGGAAGCAATCCCAGGCAGGATGCCAACCCACCGCAGGACACACACACCCACACCAAGCACACACTAGGGACAATTTAGAATTGCCAGTCCACCTAACCTGCATGTCTTTGGACTGTGGGAGGAAACCGGAGTGCCCGGAGGAAACCCACGCAGACACGGGGAGAACATGCAAACTCTATGCAGGGAGGACCTGGGAAGCAAACCCAGGTCCCCAGATCGCCCAACTGCGAGGCAGCAGCGCTACCCACTGCGCCACCGTGCCGCCATGAAATAATATTGATTTTTTAATTTTTAATAAAAGGGTCCGCGAGCCATCAAACAATTTTTAAAGGGACCACCAAGCAAGAAATTCTAAAGAAGTTTGAGAACCGCTGCTCTAAATCTTCATATCTTAAAATTCAGGGGTGTCGAACTCCGGGCTTGGAGGGCCACAGTGGCTACAGATTTTCATCCTAACCCTTTTCCTATTCACAGAGTAGTTTTCACTCCTAATGAACTCCTTTTCCCTTCCTTTTAATAGCCCTGTTTTAAAGGATTCAGTCCTCTGAATTGATTTGTTTCTTCATTAAATGGCAGACAAACAGAAATGAGACGTGAAACAGATGAGCAGCTAAACTGGGATTTCAAACTCCAACCAATTTCTTACCGAGAAGTCCATTCTCGCTGTAAATTAAACCCGCTATTTAAATTCCATGGCTTGTTGCTGCTCTCATTCTGCCACAGCAGACTTTTCCAAAACTGTTGATTTTTTCTTTATTTTCAGATATTGTGTGATGGGCACAGGAGAGCTGGTCAAGTGGCGGCTTGTTTTGTGTCTCATTATTGTTTGGCTGCTAATTAATGAAAAAGAGACAACTAAGGGAGTCTGAGTCAAGTTAATTAAAAAGTAAGGCAAAAGAAGTTAATTAGCAGCAAAAACTGGTCACTAATGAAGAAGGTGGTTAGAATGAAAACCTGCAGCCACAGCGGCCCCCCAGGACCGGAGTTTGACACCCGTGATTTAAACCAATCAACTGTCCCGCATGCACGTCAGAGGGTCATCTTCCAGGCAGGTTGCTCCCAGGCATGTAATACCACTGTGGGCCAAGAGGGGGCACTGCTGCTAACTGTGTTGTCTTCCTTTGACCCCATTGTGCCGGGAAATGACCCAGTGAGGGCAACAGACTCCGCCCCTTCCAGCCCCCCTAAACCATAGAGGCCCAGCCACCCAGAAGGAGAAGTCAGTTGATGACAAGACAGCTGGAGGGTCAGAGTTCCTTCCAGCTGTAACAAGTAAGCCTTGATTGGCAGCGCTACTCTGTTAGAACACCAGAGGGCGACATTTCTGTCTGAAGTAAACAGAGACAGGTGCACTGGCTCCCCGACATTTATAGATAGATAGATAGATAGATAGATAGATAGATAGATAGATAGATAGATAGATAGATAGATAGATAGATAGATAGATAGATAGATAGATAGATAGATAGATAGATAGATACTTTATTAATCCCAAGGGGAAATTCCCATACTCCAGCAGCAGCATACTGATAAAGACAATATTAAAGAGTGATAACAATGCAGGCATACAGACAGACAAGAACTCTGAATAATGTTAACGTTTACCCCCTCAGGTAGAATTGAAGAATCGCATAGTGTGGTGGAGGAACGATTGCTGTTAACAACCCGTTATTACCTCAGACGAACACACAACATACAAATAAACAGTATAATTCATAACAAACCTTAAATCTGTGCAGATCTAAAAGCCTTCAAGTAGTGACATTGATTAAAAGTCTTAGGCAAATGTCTTAGCATTAATGAGAATTTCTTACACGTAATACTACAGCTAAACGAATGAAAAGTTATCTTATTTCCTGTGTTGGACAAATTGCGCGTCAGTAGAGAAAGTCTTACTGGCACAGGAAAGGCTCCATCAGAAACACTTGCAAAGTCTTCACTGACAGTTTTCTCCAACACATGCCAGATGAAGTGCAGGACCAGAACTACAACATCCAGAATGCATTGCTTCATCCTTATTCTTTGTAACGTATAGCACTTTGAGAAATATAAGCATGCATGGCCTTTTTATCACAGAAGGCACAGGAGACTCCAAACATGTCTTCCAGGTTTATTCTCTCTAATCCCAAAAATATAAGTACCAAACCCACATGCTGATCCTTTTACTCTTATTAATTATAAGAAATTAAACGTAAAAAGTACACAACCTGATGAAGGCTGTACAGATAAAACATGTCTCTAGTGTTTGTTTTTGAATTTTTCAAGATGGCAATGGCCTTTTTTTGACTTTATATTGTTAGTACTTATTCACAAACACATTCATAACAGGGTGCAGGACTACAATACCCACAATGCACTTCTGCCATCTTGCTCTTTAATACATGCAGCACTACTTGAAGAATTAAATGCATTGCCCTTAACTAAGAGTACTGCATAGCTTCAGTTTTTGGTCTAGAGCTGCACATATTGAAGTCATAAACTACTGGTTTTGTTATTTGATACATCTATGGATTCATAAAATAATGCAGGACTGCAAGGATCATCAATAAGTTTTTGTATGCCAGATAAAGAGGAGGACCAGAACTACAGAAACCAGAATGCATTATTTTATCCTTATTCATTGTAATGGATTGCACTTTGAGAGATATACGCATACACTGCCCCTATCACAGTAGGCACACGAGACCCCATAAATGTGTTCTTAGCTGATTCAATTTAAGGTATAGAACTACAAGTACCAAACTCATATATTAACGCTTTTACCGCTCATTACATATAAGTATTACACACACCAGATGAAGACTTGACAGTTGAAATGTTGTGCCTGTAATCTTTTATTCTGTTTTATAAAGATGGGAATGACCTTTACTTTCTTTACTTTATATTGTCAGTACTTACTCATGCATTCATAACACTGTGCAGGACTACAAAACCCACAATGCATTGCTGTCACTTTGGCTCTTTAATATAAACAGCACTACTAGAAAAATGAGAACACTTTGCCTTTTATTAAGATTGATCACAATGGAGTACAACGTTGGAGTGCTCGACTTCCTTACTTAAATTTCTTGGTCTAGACCTGCAAGCACTAAAGTCACAAACTGCTGATTTTGCTATTTAATACACCTATGGATGCAAAAAGCAATGCAGAACTGCAAGGTTCACAATACATTGTTTGTATGCAAGATAAAGAGAAGGACCAGAACTACAAGAACCAGAATGCAATGCTTCAGACTTATTTGTTATGTTGTGTAGCACTTTATGACATAAACGCACACACTGAAGACACGTGAGACTACAGACACGTCTTCCTAGTTTAGCATCTCTGGGTGTAGAACTTTAAGACCAAACTCGTATGCTGATGCATTTATCTCCATTACATATAACAGACTCACACCAGGTGAAGGTTACACCATTAAAATGTTGTGTCTCGAATCTTTGTTATTCCTTTTTTTCAATAGTGGGTATAACTTTAGCTTTTTCTACCTTATATAGGTGAACATATTCACACAGATATTCATAGCAGCGTGCAGAGCTGAAGTTAGTAATGCAGGACTTCAAGGACTACAATACATTTTTGTAGGCCAGATAATGAGAAAGACCAGAACTACAAGAACCACAATGCACTGCTTCATCCTTATCTTTGTGGTGTATGGCACTACATGGACTATACACACACACTGAAGGCACGTGAGACTCCAGACATGTCTTCCTAGGTTAGTCTCTCTGTAGAACTTTAAGGCCAAACTCATAAGCTGATGCTTTTAACTTCATGTAAGTAGCACATACAACAGCTGGAGACTGTAGAATTGAAACATTGCGTCTCTAACCTTTGTTTCTATTGTTTTAAAGAGGGCATAATCATTAGCTTTTTATCTTATATAATTGTACTTATTTATACAGACATTCATAGCAGCATGCAGAACTGAAAGAACCAGAAACCATTACTTTTCATCTTATTCTTCAATAAGTAAAGTAGTACTGATAAGAATTAGACACCATTAGTGTCTACTTAGGTTTTGCATAATGGAGTGTTAGGGCGAATGCGCAGCTTCCTTGCTTATATTTTTAAGTCTTGAGATACAAGTTTTGAAGCCAACAGCTGAGGCTTTTGCGATTTTTGACTTATGTATTCCTAAAGCAATGCAGAACTACAAGGACTACAGCACATTTTTGTAGGCCAGATAGTGAGAAGGACCAGAACTACAAAAACCACAATGCACTGCTTCAGCTTTATCTTTGTGATGTACAGCACTCAATAGCATCTCTATAGAACTTTAAGACCAAACTCATATGCTGATGTTTTTAACTTCATGTAAGTATCACACACAACAGCTGACAGAATTGAAACATTACGTCTCTAACCTTTGTTTCCAGTATTTTATAGAGGGCATGACCATAGCTTTATAACTTATATAGTTGTACTTATTTACACAGACATTCACAGCAGTGTGCAGAACTGAAAGAACCAGAAACCATTACTTTTCATCTTATTCTTCAATAAGTAAAGCAGTACTATAAGAATTAGACACCATTATCATTTTCTTAGGTTTCGCATAATGGAGTGTTAGGGCGAATGCGCAGCTTCCTTGCTTCTATTTTTCAGTCTTGAGGTACACATTTTTAAGTCAGCAGCTGCTGCTTTTCCTATTTTTACTTATGTATTCCTAAAGCAATGCAGAACTATAAGGACTACAGTACATTTTTGTAGGCCAGATAGTGAGAAGGACCAGAACTACAAAAACCACAATGCACTGCTTCAGCCTTATCTTTGTGGTGTACAGCACTCAATAGCATCTCTATAGAACTTTAAGACCAAACTCACATGCTGATGCTTTTAACTTCATGTAAGTAACACACACAACAGCTGGAGACTGTAGAATTGAAACATTGAATTTCTAACCTTTGTTTCCAGTATTTTATAGAGGGCATAACCATAGCTTTATAACTTATATAGTTGAACTTATTTACCCAGACATTCATAGCAGCATGCAGAACTGAAAGGACCAGAAACCATTACTTTTCATTTTATTCTTTAATAAGTAAAGCAGTACTACAAAAATTAGACACTGTGACAGGCGACCGGCTATGGACTCCGGTCGTCACCCCCAGGCCGCTAGGAGGAGCCCTCCGGACAGCATATTTGTGCCCCGAGTTCCAGCAGGGCCTCATGGACTTTGTAGTGTTTTGACACAGCCCTGCTGGATACCCTGGGGGCCGCCAGGAGTCGCTGTAGGGGGGCTAGTGGGCTCTGTCATGCCCTATAACCCGGGAGTGCATCCAGTCACGTGACTGGAAGAAGCGATGTGCTCCCGGGATGAAGAAAAGGACTTTGCCCTGACCCGGAAGGAAAACAGACTTGTGGGTTTGGCTTGGGGCCACTTCCGGGTCAGGGGCTATAAAAGGACTCTGGGTGAGCCCAGACATTTGAGCTGAGCTGGGAGGTAGGGTGGCAACGTGTCTGGGAGAGGAGGAGTATTGAGAAACAGTTTATTTGTGTATGAGTAGTGTGGTGAGGAGAGTGCTTGGTGCACTGTATTATAATAAAAAGAGTTATTATTATACTTTCACCTGGTCCGAAGAGTGGTACCTGAGGGTTCGAGAGGTGGACGACACGCGTAACTGCTACACTGGCGTAGTCGGCAGGAGTCTCTGGCCGTCTGGAGGCAGAGGATCTGCAGCAATAATCAAATTCGTTGTGGCAGAGAACCCTACAAAGGTCCCTCTAGTAACCGCGGAGGTGAAAACTCCACCCGCGACCAAGAGCGCTGCAGCTGAGAGCCGTCCTCTACAGCAGGCGAGTATGGGGAAGAAGACTGGGAAGAAGGCTGGAGTTGTCCAGAAGACTTCGGTCCCAGACCCGATGGAGACGCTGTGGACTTACCTAACAGGCGGTGAGGAGGATCAGGCACGGCTCAAAGCCGAGCAAACCCGAGCGGACAGACAACCGGAGCCGCGTAGAATCGCGACTCCCGACGATTATTACCGGGAGTTGGAGCGGGATCGTCTACGGGCCGAGGTAAGTGCTGGAGGAGCACTCAAACCGCCGGAGACTGTTTATTCTCTGTTTGCAGAGGCCTGCCTGCACAAAGCGGACAGCGAGCATGCCTGCCTCAGACCCAAGCAAGATGGCCGCGACAAGAAGACGGCGAGCCAGTCTGGGAAACCGCAGAGGGGAAGCCCATACGCCGATACCGTCCACGTGACCCTCGCGCGATGGATGCCGGGATGGGAAAGTCCTCGGTTCCTTAGGTGAGGACACGTCTTCCCCGACGCGTCTGAGCTCCCGGAAGGGGAAGGGGGCGGCGAGCGAAGCAGCGCCATTAATTAATAAAGAGGGACGGGACGTGACTGTAGTGTCTGCCGGCAATATTAAAAAGGCAGACCGCAGCCAGCCGCAGGAGGCTACCCGTTCCTCTAAAGACTCCATTTCCCAGGAGCCCTTGCGCTCATCAGCAGAGCACGTGCCAGGAGGTGGACGTGCTCATTGGTTCCCGGTCGGCAGGTGACCAAAATAAGGAAATAGCCTTACTGCCGGCCGAGACAAATAACTTAATAAACTTGCAGGAGCTCGAGAAATGTCTCGCGCCCCTTTACGCTTTCTTCCAGGGACTACAGGAGGTGAAGGAGCGTGTGGAGGAGCTGGGAGCTGCAGCCGAAGCGCCGTTGAAGGGACTGATGATGTACCTTCGGCGGTTAGGCCGTGAAGCCCCGGCCTCGATTAATGCAGCGGTGCAGGTAGGTGCTCTCTGTACCGTATATAATAAGGGGACGCAGTGTG
Organism: Erpetoichthys calabaricus; assembly: GCF_900747795.2. Classification (NCBI taxonomy): domain Eukaryota; kingdom Metazoa; phylum Chordata; class Cladistia; order Polypteriformes; family Polypteridae; genus Erpetoichthys; species Erpetoichthys calabaricus. The sequence continues at coordinate 155,825,493 of NC_041405.2, forward strand.
AATCGGCACCGCGTTTAATAAGTTGCGGTTGCCAAAGCGCTGTGTCTCCGACAGTTGAATGTGGCACGATGACGGAGTGGTCGGGTAATTGTCCGTTAGAACCGGAGCAGCGGTATCAGACGCTGCTCGGGACTAAGGCGGACGTTATAAGCCCGACCCGTGTGATAAAGGGGTTGCCGTTGGTTACCGATGAGGCGGGGGGAAGCACCGATCGTCCCGAGACAGCTGAATAGTGCTGTTACCCGGAGCGATACGGTACTAATGACGCCGCCTCTGAGTTTACATAGGACAACGGGCGTGCAAACAGCAAAGAGGCTCTCTCTTTCCCATAGAGAGCCTCACGTTGTGCACAAGCCCCAGAGAAAGCAGGAGATCCCCACACAGAAATGCGGGTCTCCTAACAGGGAAGAGGATAGGGCAAAGAGCAGCAAAGCGGCTGTTAACCCCTCCTTGGCGGAGGACAGGGTGGAGCTGACAGAATTCCCGAGGTGCTTCAGGTCTCGGGAAGAGAGGCCACCAGGAGGACGTCGGCGGTGCTACAACTGCCGGCAACCGGGCCACGTATGGCGTAGTTGTCCCCGGAGGACAGGGGAGCGGTGGAACAGCAGATACACCGTCCCTCCAAGGTTCGCCGGGGGGTCTAGACAACGGAACCATGGCCCGGATCCCGCGCCCTCCTGGAGGAGGACGTCCCTCGCGGGAATCAACGCTCCGCCCCACTGCTCGTCGCTAAGGGGGAGGGACTGTGACAGGGCGACCGGCTATGGACTCCGGTCGTCACCCCCAGGCCGCTAGGAGGAGCCCTCCGGACAGCATATTTGTGCCCCGAGTTCCAGCAGGGCCTCATGGACTTTGTAGTGTTTTGACACAGCCCTGCTGGATACCCTGGGGGCCGCCAGGAGTCGCTGTAGGGGGGCTAGTGGGCTCTGTCATGCCCTATAACCCGGGAGTGCATCCCAGTCACGTGACTGGAAGAAGCGATGTGCTCCCGGGATGAAGAAAAGGACTGTTTGCCCTGACCCGGAAGGAAAACAGACTTGTGGGTTTGGCTTGGGGCCACTTCCGGGTCAGGGGCTATAAAAGGACTCTGGGTGAGCCCAGACATTTGAGCTGAGCTGGGAGGTAGGGTGGCAACGTGTCTGGGAGAGGAGGAGTATTGAGAAACAGTTTATTTGTGTATGAGTAGTGTGGTGAGGAGAGTGCTTGGTGCACTGTATTATAATAAAAAGAGTTATTATTATACTTTCACCTGGTCCGAAGAGTGGTACCTGAGGGTTCGAGAGGTGGACGACACGCGTATCTGCTACAACACCATTAGCGTTTACTTAGGTTTTACATAATGGGGTATAAGGGTGAGTTCCCAGCTCCCTTGCTTATATTTTTCAATCTTGAGGTACCAGTCAGCAACTGCAGCTTTTGCTATTTTTTTTACTTATGTATTCTTAAAGTAATGCAGGACAGCAAGGACTACACTGTGTTTTTGTAGGCCAGATAATGAGAAGGACCAGAACTACAAAAACCACAATGCATTGCTTCAGCCTTATTTGTTGTAGTGTACAGCACTGCATAGCAATCTCTATAGAACTTTAAGACCAAACTCATATGCTGATGCTTTTAACTTCATATAAGTAGCACACACAATAGCTGACAGAATCGAAACGTTGAATTTCTAACCTTTGTTTCCATTATTTTACACTGGGTATAATCATTAGCTTTTTACCTTATATAGTTGTACTTATTTACACAGACATTCATAGCAACGTGCAGAACTGAAAGAACCAGAAACCATTGCTTTCATCTTATTCTTTAATACTACAGGAATTAGACACCATTATAATTTACTTAGGTTTTGCATAATGGAGTGTGCGGGTGAGTGCGCAGCTTCCTTGCTCATATTTTTCAGTCTTGAGCTACAAGTTTTGAAGTCAGCAGCTGCGGCTTTTCCTATTTTTTACTTATATATTCCTAAAGTAATGCAGGACTGCAAAGACTACACTACATTTTTGTAGGCCAGATAGTGAGAAGGAGCAGAACTACAAGAACCACAATGCATTGCTTCAGCCTTATCTTTGTGGTGTATGGCACTACATGAATTATACACAACACTGAAGGCACGTGAGACTCCAGTCATGACTCCTTAGGTTAGTCTTCCTATAGAACTTTCAGACCAAACTCACATGCTGATGCTTTTAACTTCATATAAGTATCACACACAATGGCTGAAAACTATAGAATTGAAACATTACGTCTCTAACCTTTGTTTCCATTATATTATTACTGGGTTTAACCATTAGCTTTTTACCTTATATAGTTGTACTTATTTATACAGACATCCATGGCATAATTCAGAACTGAAGGAACCAGAAATCATTGCTTTTTATCCTATTCTTCAATAAGTATAGCAACACTATAAGAATTAGACACCATTATCATTTATTTAGGTTTTGCATAATGGAGTGTGAGGACGAATGTGCAGCTTCCCTGTTTATCATTTTTTTGTCTCGGACTAGAAGGTTTAAAGTCAGCAGCTGCTGCTCTTGCTGTTCATTTGTTTTTATTATATGTATTCATAATGCAATGTGAGACTCACAGGACCACAACATTGAACCCTTCATGCCAAACCAACAGAAGCAGCAGGACTACAACTACCAGAATGCTCTGCTGCAGCCTTCCCTTTCAAGATGTCTGCAGTATACTCAGTACACGGCCATTTCATGAAATAAAGCAAAAGAGATTAGAGCGCACTGCTTCTTAGTTTTGCATTCTTCAGGTGTTGAAGTTTTAACACCAGGGTCTTATGCTTCTCAGGCCCGACTCCAGGGATTTCATTGAAGTAAGTGTTGTTAATAACAATAAAAAGCCCGTCAAGTACACTGTATGGCTAAAAGTTTGTGGACACCTGACCATCAGACATATATGAGCTTGTTAGACATCCCATTCCAAAACCATGGACATTAATAAGGAGTTATCCCAGCCCCATAATAGCCTTCATTTTTCTTTAAATGAGATTGTGGAGTGTGTCGGTGGAGATTTGTGACCATTCAGCCATAAGAGCTTTCGTGAGGTCAGGTAATGATGTTGGACGAGAAGATCTGACTTCTCAGCCGGTGTGCCAATTCATCTCAATGGTGTTCTGAGGTCAGAGCTCAATGCAGGACACTTGAGCTCCTCCATAGAGAACGGCCTTCCCCAAACTGTTCTTCCAAAGTTCGAAGTCCCCAATTACCTAAAATGTCTTTGTCTGCTGTAACATTAGCAGTATGCTTTACTGGAACCAGGGAGCCGATCCCAAACCCTCGTCCTCTACCAAACTTTACAGTTGGCACAATGCAGTAAAGAAGGTAGCATTCTACTGACATCGACCAGTCCCATATTGGGGCATCAGACGGACCAATAGTAAACTGTGACTCATCACTCCACATTTTCACTGCTTCAGTTGTCCAGTGGTGGCGTACTTTACACCACTCCAGGCCAGGCTTGGCATTGTGCATGGTGATCTTAGGGGTGTGGGTGTGTGTGAAGATGCTCAGCCATGCCAACCCACTTCATGATGGTTAGTATGCTGATGTGGCTACCAGCTTGGCACTCTGCTGTGAGTGATACCACAGAGGATAGACCATTTCTGCACATTTTAGCACTTGGAAACCCCACTCTGTGAGTTTACGTGGTCTACCAAGTTTGTGGCCGAGCTGTTGTTAATAAGAATAATAAAACATTTTATTCATATACAGTAGCGTCTTTCCCATGCTCAAGGTGCTTTGCTCCTCGACGCTTCCACTTTATAACAATATCACTTACAGTTGACCGGGGCAGATCCAGCAGTGCAGAAATTTCATGTACTGACTTGTGGCAAAGGTGGCATCTTATGATAGTCAAAGTGTCTTCAGTCGGGGAGCATGTGCTGGTACAGTGCGTTGGCACACCCATCACATGACGAAACAGCTCGGGATCCCAGGCAGACACGCGGTCCAGTCCCACCCTCTGGAAATGACCCTCTATCTGCTGCAACCAGATGTTATGTGGGTGTCCCCTTGGCCTGGTCCAGCCACTCAGGTCCTTAGCAATGAGGATCACTGTTGGGTAATCACACCACATGGCCGTAGTGCCATAACTGACGCTCCCTCACAATGCAGGTCATGTGCCTCATTTGGGACTCCGTGAGCAACACAAAGTCAAACCAGCGGGACCCAAGGATTCTCTGAAGAGACACATGAAGGAGTACAGTCAGGTGTTACATGGGCATCCTTTTGGCCTTGTCCAGCCACTCAGGTCCTAAGCAATGAGGATCACTGTCGGGTAGTCATGCCACATGGTTGTAGTGCCGTAACTGACACTCCCTTACAATGCAGGTTATATGCCTCATTCGGGACTCCGTGAGCAACACAAAATCAGACCAGCGGGACCCAAGGATTATCTGAAGAGACACACATGAAGGAGTCCAGTCAGGTGTTACTTGGTTGTCCCTTTGGCCTGGTCCAGCCACTCAGGTGTTTAGCAATGAGGATCACCCTCAGGTAATCACACCACATGGCCGTAGTGCCGTAACTGACGCTCCCTCACAATGCAGGTCATGTGCCTCATTTGGGGAACATCTTCAGTACTAATGGAGTTTAAACACCTTAACTCCATAATTTGAAGAGGTGTCCACATACTTTTGACCATAACATGTATCATATGTAATGGACAGCCGGGTCCCATGCCCGGCAGGGATGCCCCTGCTGCATCTGTTCCGGGGGAGCAGCCATGGACAGTTCAGTACCTCCTCCGGGACGCTTGGTGGCAGCCTCCCTGGCAGACGATGATTCCCCAACCTGGCGCATGGCTCCATGGGAGATGGAGTCCTCCACAGCCTGGTTGGGGGCTCGGATGGCCGCTAGGGGGAGCTGCATGGAGTCTGCAGCCAGGCTGGTCGAATCTTCAGCCCCACCTGGAAGGGCAATTAGAACCAGGTGGTCAAGCACCTGGAATGCTTCTGGGTGGGTTATAAAAAGGGCCAGCCACCACCACTCAGAGAGCCAGAGTTGGGAGGAAGGAGACGAAGCTTGCGGAGGAGTGGTGGGAGAGAAGAGTGTGTTGTTGCTGTGATTGGGATTGTGCTTTTGGGACTGTGTATTGCCTGTGGGTCACGGGGAAGACGTGCGCCCACGGGTGAAGAAAAATAAAAGTCCTTGTGTGTTTATACGTGTCTCTGTGTCTATCTGTCTAGGGTCAGGCGCCTATATAGCGCCTTGTTACACATGTCAAGCCAACACACACACAGTGTCAGAAATTCATTACCAGTTGTTGGATTTCTAACTCCACATTCTAACTCCACAGCCCTCCCAACTCTTTCAGGTGCCCATCCTTATCAGTCTGCTCTGGAGCCGGGGCTGACACTTCTGCTTATGGATTCACAATGAGGTGCTGGACTCCAATAACTTCCTAATCTGATTCAAAGGGATGACCCCAAAGATGGCACAAACCCATTGTGTGTCCTCCCGTATGTCTAGGCCTAAGATTATTACAATACTTTTGTTCTTTTTCTTGAAGGTACAAAACTGAGAATGCAATGCAGCTCCTTCTCTTTTGCAAGATAACCAACATGTCCTCCTTAAAAAGTACAGGGGTACAAGCACATCACAATATGTATGGCAGTGTCCAGCTAGTAACCAGTACAGGAATACCTGGTTGGCATATCGAGGAGTTGGCATCATCAGCGTGAGTGAGTGATCAGTGCTATTGCCCACTGTTTCTTTCTGTTTTTAATGATGCCATGATGCAGAAACAAGAAACGGTACAGCAAAGCAAGAAGAGATTAAAAAAAAAATGGTAGACACTTACCCAGAGATAATTAAGTCATGTGACAATCCTCCCGATGAGTCAGTTCAATTTTCACCTTTGATGATGGGTGTCACTTGCATCTCCTTCAGCCTAACAAGAGAGAAAGCCAGGTCATAAGATGTTCTTCATCATTCTTCACACTTATACATCACTTACCATGCACTGACATATCCCACCTGACTAGAGAAAGGCAAATAAACACAGACACCTCTACTACAAAAGTACATGGTGGCCTCACACCGTCCAGAAACCAGCAAGTCGGATGATGGGACAAATAGAAATTGAAGACTAACAAGGAATGGCGGAAAATGATGAGCGAGTGGCTAAACTGCTAAAGGAGAATACCAGGAGGGAGCCACTGCTGACAGAGCCACAAAGAGAATATAAGGTCTAATCCTGCTCTGAAGGACCCAGATTCAGTTACAGTCAATGTTCTGAAACACACGACAGGTTCACAGGGCAGTATGACGTCACGATGGGTAGTGCTGTTGTTTCCAGGACCTAATTCTGAGCCTGCATGGAGTTTGAAAGTTCTCCCTGTGCCTGCGTAAGTTTTCTGGTGGGTACTGCCACTATTTGTTTCATATCCCCAAAGCCATGCAGGTTACTTAGTGACTCTAAGTTAAGCCCAGTGTAGGTGTGCCCGTGCAAAAAACAAGTGCACTGTCCAGCACTATGCCCTGTGCCAGCCTTGTGCCCTCTGTTGTATGGATACAAGGCCAATAAAAAGTAGTCAACCCCTTAGAAATGTTCTCATTTGATTGTAAGACATTGATGGTGACTTGGCCTGGATCTGCACCCAGTTGACTGGGGAGGTTTGGTTGCACTAGCAAGATTAGCTAGGACACCCCCCCTCCCCCCCCCCATCCGGTGTATATTAACATTATTTTTATTAAATTTGAGTGCAAGTTTATACAGTCCACTGTAGCGTGTGACCTGGGCCCTTGCCCGGCCGGGACACCTCCACGCCCAGAGGACCAGGGGAGCAAGTGTGGCCAGAGTGTTACAATACAATACAATACAATTTATTTTTTGTATAGCCCAAAATCACACAAGCAGTGCCGCAATGGGCTTTAACAGGCCCTGCCTCTTGACAGCCCCCCAGCCTTGACTCTCTAAGAAGACAAAGAAAAACTCCCAAAAAAAAGGGAAAAAATGGAAGAAACCTCAGGAAAGGCAGTTCAAAGAGACACCGCTTTGCAGGTAGGTTGGGCGAGCAGTGGGTATCAAACATAAGGGGGTCAATACAATACAATACACAGAACAGAACACAAGTATTCCTCAATACAATATAAAAATACAAATACCACAAGTATGGAGCAGAATTTAACAGTCGATGATATCACATAATATGATTTGGATTTGTTTAGAGTCCTGGAGACCTCGGCCATCAAGCTGCTCCCCAATTGGCTATTCCACAGCTGAGACAGCCAATCCGATAAAGGACCCCTCTACCCGACGATTCCTGTGATCCTCCATCAGGGATGATTTTACTTTAGGCAGGTGGGTCGTGGCACCAAGTGGCACATTTGAGTACAGAGAAGAGGAACAGAATAAGTGAGGGTGAGTAACAAATTCTAACTGTCATGTTACTTATGTTTTAGTGCTAATTATTAACAACAGAGATGCAGTCTGTACAGTTAATCAGCAGCTCTAGTCAGGGTGTGCTAAACTGAAGTAGTGAGTCTTTTAACCCCTTAACCGCCCTCTGCCAGATATATCCGGCACCGTTGTTTTATTGCTAACGCCATACTGCCGGAATTATCCGGCACATTTGCCTGTGGTTATATGAATGCCTGGCAAGTAGTATAACTGACGGTTTGGCGTGGGTATTATTACTACGTTGTATTTCGACAAGTCTGTGGTTGTTTTGGCCGGTCATGTGACGTGATTCGCATGTAACAGCTGTGAATATGGCGAAACGTAAACTGACTTCAAGTGAGGCTTTGCAGGCGATTTTGGACAGTTCTGATCATGATTGTAGCAGTTCTGAAGAAGATTTTAGCGACAGTGATGAGCAGCAACGTGCGCTGCATGATACTGTGAATGAAGACGCATCGGATGACGGCGCTGAGTCGGTGTATCCCCAGCATCTCAGCTGGGCTGCTGCCCGTGGTGAACTACCTTTTCTGCATTCGTTTGAGGGAACGTGTGGCTTTATTGTTGATGTAAACAATTACACTGCTGAGCAGTTTTATGAGCTGTTTGTGTCACCTGATTTGATTAGACATTTTGCTCATCAGACAAATCTGTACGCAGCACAGTTTATTGAGAAAAATCCCAATTTACCTCCACATTCCCGTGTTCGTGCTTAGTTTGACACTGATGAAAACGAAATGAAAAAATTCATTGGGATTTTGATGTTGATGGGAATAATCAGAAAACCAGATATTGAGATGTACTGGTCTACAGATCCTATGTATGCAACACCTATTTTTGCAGCTGTCATGACACATAACCGATTCTCTTTGCTGCTGAAATTCTTTCATTTGAATGACAACAGAAACGAGCCAGATAAGAAAGATCCAAACCGCGACCCGCTTGTTCAAGCTACGTCCTTTGATTGATCATTTATTTGAAGCATTTCAGTTGCCCTACATGCCAGGACTGTCAGTTGCAGTTGATGAAAGTTTATTGTCGTGGAAGGGCCGCTTACAGTTTCGACAGTATCTACCATTGAAAAGGGCACGGTTTGGTATCAAGATGTTTTGCTTAGCTGAGAATTCAGGTTACATTTATAGATTTCGTGTATACACTGGCAACTTGCACAACATTTAGTGGTCAATACTGCTTGAATAAATGTAAAAAATGTAAAAAAAATGTAAAAAAGTTAAAAAACGAAAATTGTTCAGATTTCGCCTGGCGTGGGGAATATTTAGGGAGTTGGCGGTTAAAGGGTTAAAGCTGAGACTGAAGGGGCATCTCTTATAGTAGCAGGCAGACAGTTTAGGGGGGTCCTGTAACTAAAAGCTCGACCTCCCACTGTTATTTTATTAATTACTTGGAATCATAAGCAGACTGGCATCTTGAGATCTTAATGTGTGCTCTGGTTTGTAAGTCATGATAAATTCAGACAAGTAAGCCGGACCTCCGCCATTTAATGCTTTATATGTTAAAAGGAGGATTTTGAAATCAGCACTAAACTTAACCAGGAGCCAGTGGAAGGATTTAAGAACTGGAGTTATGTGTTCGTATTTTCTTGTTCTTGTAATAATTCTTGCATCCGCATTTTGGATTAACTGGAGGCTGTATAAAGAACAGTTTGAACATCCAGTGAACACCGCATTGCAGTAGTCAATCCTACTAGAGATAAATGCATGAATTAATTTCTCAGGATCCTGTTTATTTAGAAAGCGCATTAATTTCCCAACATTTTTAAGATGGAAGAAACCTGATCTGGACAACTTTGTAATGTGTGCTTTAAATGACCTGCTAGAGTCAAAGATCACTCCGAGATTGCGGGCTGATTCAGTAAAATTAATGGGGATTCCAACTGAGTTAAATGATGACAAAATATTGTTACGATCAGCGTCACTCCCTCCAATAATTAACATCTCTGTTTTATCGGTGTTTAAAGACAAGTAGTTCTCATCCATCCACTCCTTTAATTCACTAACACAACTAATTAAAGACATCATCGGAGAAACTTCATTTGGTCTAAATGAAAGGTTACCTCCCCTGGGACGTTAGATGGCAACCCCCCTGGGTTGCAGCGGTGCCTCGGACTCCCGCAGGGCTTCATGGGAGTTGGAGTGTGGTGCAGCCCTGTTGGGATCCGCAGGCACCTCCAGGGGGTGAGCCCTTATGGGCAGTTCTTCCACCACACCCGGAAGTGCTGCCGGAAATGAGTGATCAAGCACCTGGAGCACTTCCAGGTGGGCTATAAAAGGAGCCAGCAGTTACTACTCGGGGAAGCCAGAGTCGGGAGGAGGAAGATGAAGCTTGACCAGAGGAGTGAAGGAGAAGGAAAAGAGTGAAGGAAGACTTATTGTGCTGTGTTGGTGCTTTGGACTGTGCTGGGCTTGTGGGAACGGGGAAGGCGTTGCCCACAAGTTAAAAATAAAAAATAAAACTTGTATGCCTTGAACTTGTGTCCCACGCTTGTCTGTGTTAGGTTCAGGTGGCGGTGCCAGCCTGGTGGTCCATATCACATATACCAGTAACAGCATTTGACGTAACCGGCCCTAATGTGGGGTTGGTCAGCTCTAGGCCTCGCACACTCCTAAGACTGTCCCTGGCCCTACCAAAGACTAGGACTCTTTCCACTATTTCCCGGCACTGTCAAGATCAGCTTGTCCCCTCCGTGACCCTTAACTCGATTAAGTGGGTATGAGAATGATATAGTTTAGTAAATTCCAGACCCTTTTCAGTTATAATTTAGAAAGAGTGTAGAAATAAAAAGGAAATGGCAAAACGCTGTAAAAGCAATCTGAATGAGCACCGTTGATGCCTGGCCACTAATAGCAGAATACAGATGGCTACAAGATACAGTAGTCAGGTGAAATAACTGACACTTAGTGCCATGCTGGTGCAGTTCCATGCCTCAGGCGCAGCACACTATCATCACCAGTCAGTAATTACAGTTTACCCCAGTGGCACTACAGTAATCAAAATTGTAGGTTGCAGCAGACGTGAAGAAAGGACTGCCGCAAATGACTGCCAGACGACGGCTACGGTACATTATTCTAAGCATTTGCCAAGTCCTCGATAGAATTTTTTTTTTTTTTGTTCGGGATTCTGCCCAAAACAGTAATGTAGGGTTGTAGACCCCACTGAGACGCAACTACAGGATTCACTCCCAGCCCAACAGAAGTGGGCCATTCCATTTGAATTTTAGAAATATTTAGCAAGACAGAAAACCTGGTCATCTGTTTGGGCCCCATGCTGAATTTAACCTGTCAGCTTCTGCCTTGATTTACTGCCCATGAATGAAGACTCAATGTTCTTAAATCAGATAACGTAAGCCATAAAGATGCTGGGGTCAGAGCCAGAAAGTCAAAAAAATGAAAGACTGCAAAAGGCAAAACAAAACCAACAGTCATGGTTAAAAAATTGGAAGTGGTCTCCCCTGGATTTTCTCGTATACTCAGATATGGGAGATGGATATTTGAGGAGTAAACCGCCGTCTACAGCGTCATCATAAGGGCTCCTCCCTGCAGAACAGGGCGGGGCTGAGTGTATGGGGTGGGGCTGGACGTTGGTGGCGTGGAGTCTCAGTCTCGGTTATTTGGACAGCTCTGCTTATGGAAGCCTGCAGGACGTAATGAGGCTCATCTGAAGGCTGCCTAGAGGTGCGTTCACGTGCTTTGGTTCAATTATGAGTTTGAACAGTCGGTTCTCGTTATCCGTGGGAGTTATGTTCCTGAAAAATTCCGTAGTAATGAAAATTGTGGATTTTGAAGAATCACACCTATAAGAAATATTGGGAGTGGTCTCCTCTAGACTTTCTCGTATATGATATGGGGATGGATATTTGAGGAGTAAACCTCCAGACAATGATTATATTTTTATATTATGTACTTTAAAGAACCATCAACAACAAATCAAATCAAATTATTAATATATTGAGCAATTATAAAAGTAAAGTTGAATAAATCGCACTCAACAGCTACATGAATAAAAGGTAAAGCACCACTTCCGGTTAGCGGAAATAGCTTCAAAGTTGATAGAAATCTACATTTTATACCCAATATTTGCATGCAAAATTTGGTTGACCTAAGTGAAAGCATACTCAAGTTATCGTGTTTACACACACACACACACACATAGACACACAGACGTAATTCCAAAAATTGTGTTTTCGGACTCAGAGAGGTCTTATACGTCGAGATTCATTAAAATCTTGACATTAAATTTTTGGACGATTCCAATACATTCCCTATACTTCGTATATGAGAAAGTCAAGTAGGTCTAATACGTCGAGATTCATCAAAATCTCAAAATGGAATTTTTGGACGATTCCAATACATTTCCTACGAGAAAGTATATTGAACTCAGAGAAGTCTTAAACATCGAGATTCATCAAAATCTCAAAATGGAATTTTTGGACGATTCCAATACATTCCCTACAAGAAAGTAAATTGGACTCAGGGAGGTCTAAAACGTCAAGATTTATTAAAATCTCGACATTGAATTTTTGGACGATTCCAATACATTCTCTATACTTCGTATATGAGAAAGTCAAGTAGGTCTAATATGTCGCGATTCATCAAAATCTCAAAATGGAATTTTTGGACGATTCCAATACATTCCCTACAAGAAAGTAAATTGGACTCAGGGAGGTCCAAAACGTCAAGATTTATTAAAATCTCGACATTGAATTTTTGGACGATTCCAATACATTCCCTATACTTCGTATACCAGAAAGTCAAAAATAGGTCTAAAACATTGAGATTCATCAAAATCTCAAAATGGAATTCTTGGACAATTCCAATACATTCCCTATACTTTGTATATGAGAAAGTCAAGTAGGTCTAATATGTCACGATTCATCAAAATCTCAGAATGGAATTTTTGGACGATTCCAATACATTTCCTTCGAGAAAGTAAATTGAACTCAGAGAATTCTTAAACGTCAAGATTCATTAAAATCTTGACATTGAATTTTTGGACGATTCCAATACATTCCCTATACTTTGTATACCAGAAAGTCAAATAGGTCTAAAACGTCGAGATTCATCAAAATCTCAACACCGAATTTTTGGATGATTCATTAAAATCTTGACATTGAATTTTTGGACGATTCCAATACATTCCCTATACTTTGTATACCAGAAAGTCAAATAGGTCTAAAACGTCGAGATTCATCAAAATCTCGACACCGAATTTTTGGATGATTCATTAAAATCTTGACATTGAATTTTTGGATGATTCATTAAAATCTTGACATTGAATTTTTGGATGATTCATTAAAATCTTGACATTGAATTTTTGGACGATTCCAATACATTCCCTATACTTAGTATACCAGAAAGTCAAATAGGTCTAAAATGTCAAGATTCATCAAAATCTTGACGCCAGATTTTTGGATGATTCCAATACTTTCCCTATACTTCGTATAGGAGAAAGTAAAAACAACAGGTGCAGAATATTCCGGAAGGTAGATACCGCTTGAATGATTTACTTACAGAACCCAAATGGAAACTATAAGTAGAAGTTTGTGAGACCACCTTAGAGGTACAAAGTGTGAGGTTCATGGCTATCAGATTGTAGCGAACCCCAACTTCTGGGAGGGTGCTGAGGTTGCCAAGAGATTTACGTAGTGATGAAACTGCCATGCTTTTAAAATGAATGACGGACAGAATCAGGCCAACACCTCAGCACCTGCAGTATTTCCACCCCAACACCTAAATATTAACAACACACACCAGAGAGACGGCCAGACAGATCAAGTGTGTTAACCAACAAATATATACACTCGCTGGCCACTTTATTAGGTACACCTGCCTAACTGCTCGTTAATGCAAATATCTAATCAGCCAATCACATGGCAGCAACTTAATGCATTTCGGCTTGTAGACATTGTCAAGACTACCGAGCATCAGAATGGGGAAGAAAAGTGACTTTAAGTGACTTTGTCTGCGGTGGCATGGATGTTGGTGCCAGACAGGCTGGTCTGACTATTTCACAAATTGCTGATCTACTCAGATTTTCACACACAACCCTCTGTAGGGTTTACAGAGAAGAGAAGTAACAACGTAATCTGACCAAAGCTCCAAAACAAACCCCGACAGGACTGTTAAACACAACACGACTACATGTTGTAACACTAAAATGGGGAAACATTCTAACGACTTGAATAGTTTCATTTCATATTCTATTGTAATTGTAAGTTCAAGGTAAGTTCAATACGCAAGACAAAACATCCAAGAAAAGAAAATAATACTAATTTAGAATGATGGACGAAACAATCCCTGCAAAATTGACTGAACAGCGAAACAATTCAAGTGAAATTACATTTGCAGTGAAATGATTTGCATGAAATTGAATTTACCGCTTAACTATTCACGCAGAATTAAATTTGCAGTGCTACATTTCACGCAAGGTTGAATTTACAATGAAATGAGTCGCTTGAAACTGACCTTTGCAGGAAAACAATTCACTCAGAAGTAAATATGCAGTGAAATGATTTGCATGAAATTGAATTTACAGTCCAATAATTCACGCAAAATGAAAATCGCAGTGAAACAATTTACATGAAAATGAATTTGCAGCAAAACAACTCACGCAAAATGAAATTTGCATTGAAACAATTTGAGTGAAATTGAATACAGAGCCAAACAATTTGGGCAAAATTTTAAATTGTGTTGAAACAATTTGCATGAAATTCAATTTACAGCCAAATGATTTGTGCAAATTTAAATTTGCTACGAAACACTTTGTGTGACATTGAATTTAGCCCTCTGCAATACTTTGCTGTGAAATGATTTGTGGGGACGGCACGGTGGTGCAGTGGGTAGCGCTGTTACCTTTCAGTAAGGAGACCTGCTGGGTTCGCTTCCCGGGTCCTCCCTGTGTGGAGTTTGCATGTTCTCCCCGTGTCTGCGTTGGGTTTCCTCCCACAGTCCAAAGACATGCCGGTTGGTGTGTGTGTGTGTGTGTGTGTGTGTGTGTGTGTGTGTGTGCCCTGCAGTGGGCTGGCACCCTGCCCGGGGTTTGTTTCCTGCCTTCCGGTCTGTGTTGGCTGGGATTGGCTGCAGCAGACCCCCGTGACCCTTAGAACATTAGAACACTCTGGACGAGAACAGGCCATTCAGTCCAACAAAGCTCGCCAGTCCTATCCACTTATTTCTTCCAAATAAACATCAAGTCGAGTTTTGAAAGTCCCTAAAGTCTTACTGTCTACCACACTACTTGGTCTCTTATTCCAAGTGTCTATCGTTCTTTGTGTAAAGAAAAACTTCCTAATGTTTGTGCGAAATTTACCCTTCACAAGTTTCCAACTGTGTCCCAGTGTTCTTGATGAACTCATTTTAAAATAACAGTCTTGATCCACTGCACTAATTCCCTTCATAATTTTAAACACTTCAATCATGTCACCTCTTAATCTTCTTTTGCTTAAACTGTAAAGGCTCAGCTCTTTTAATCTTTCCTCATAACTCATCCCCTGTAGCCCTGAATCAGCCCAGTCACTCTTCTCTGGACCTTCTCTAGTGCTGCTATGTCCTTTTTGTAGCCTGGAGACCCAAACTGCCCACAGGACTCCAGATGAGGCCTCACCAGTGTGTTATAAATCTTGAGCAGAACCTCCTGTGACTTGTACTGCACACATCAAGGCGCTATATAGCCTGACATTCTGTTAGCCTTCTTAATGGCATCTGAACAATGTCTGGCAGTTGATTTATGATGAGCTCACAATGACTCCTTCGTCCTTCACACAAGGTGTACTTTCAAATTTGAGACCTCCCATTGTGTATTCCAATCTAACTTTATTTCTTCTTATGTGTAATACTTTACATTTACTTATAATCAACAGTTAAAAGTTTCATCTCCTTAGATCTTTCCTCCTAACTCATCCCCTGTAGCCCTGAATCAGCCTAGTCGCTCTTCTCTGGACCTTCTCTAGTGCTGCTATGTCCTTTTTGTAGCCTGGAGACCAAAACTACACACAGGACTCCAGATGAGGCCTCACCAGTGTGTTATAAAGCCTGACCTATAAATATCTGGGAGTGCAGCTGGATGATAAACTGGACTGGACTGCCAATACTGATGCTCTGTGCAAGAGAGGACAGAGCCGACTATACTTCCTTAGAAGGCTGGCGTCCTTCAACATCTGCAATAAGATGCTGCAGATGTTCTATCAGACGGTTGTGGCGAGCGCCCTCTTTTACGCGGTGGTGTGCTGGGGAGGCAGAATAAAGAAGAAAGACGCCTCACGCCTGGACAAACTGGTGAGGAAGGCAGGCTCTATTGTAGGCACGGAGCTGGACAGTTTGACATCTGTGGCAGAGCGACGGGCGCTGAGCAGACTCCTGTCAATCATGGAGAATCCACTGAATCCACTGAACAGGATCATCTCCAGACAGAAGAGCAGCTTCAGTGACAGACTGCTGTCACCGTCCTGCTCCACTGACAGACTGAGGAGATCGTTCCTCCCCCAAACTATGCGATTCTTCAATTCCACCCGGAGGGGTAAACGTTAACGTTATATAAAGTTATTGTCTGTTTTTACCTACATTATTATCAATCTTTAATTTAATATTGTTTTTTGTATCAGTATGGTGCTGCTGGAGTATGTGAATTTCCCCTTGGGATTAATAAAGTATCTATCTATCTATCTATCTATCTATCTATCTATCTATCTATCTATCTATCTATCTATCTATCTATCTATCTATCTATCTATCTATCTATCTATCTATCTATCTATCTATCTATCTATCTATCTATCTATCTATCTATCTATCTATCTATCTATCTAATCAAGATGGCACATAGGCCCTTTTTTTGATGGCACCACCTAAAAGTGATGGGGGTGAATATAACAGCAAGTCTTTGTAATTTCCGACCTCAATGCCTCTCCTTTTATCATTCTCCCCACTCCTGGTACCGTCATTCTGTCATTAAAGCTCTTGAGAGAAGCGAGAGCTCCGCTAGCCCCCCAAATGCCAGCCAAATACATTGATTCCAACTCTGTGGTGAAGAAAATTGCCATTTGGGAAATGTCATTCAAGCCCCTTTCGCTCGATGCCTGGAGACTCTTGTTTCTTTTATGAAATCGATGGTTGATTAGCGCCTATCAGTCTTCTCCGTCTTCTCTGGCTTTCTCCGTCGGTTTAAATGCGCTGTCGTTTATTGGCACCTGACTGTGTCGCGCTCCATTCCAATATGATGATTTATCCAATTTGACAAGAAAGGGAAAGGAAAAGCCACAGAAGAACAGCCTCCATTTGCAACATATAAACCCCCCCCCCCCCCTTATTGCCCCCCCACCTCTGCCATGCCAGTCTAATGAAGGCTTCATTCATTCACATCTCCCTTTTTGTCTCGATCGACATCACTTTGCTCTTTAATACTTCCCTTCCTCTTCCCCACACACCTCAGGGGATGTCGATAATCCTCTATACCTGACCTTGGACAATCTGATATCACCTTGAGACCCCCCCGCCCCCCCCCCCCCACTCAGTACTCTGCCAAGCTCTGTAACAGAGGCCAGCATTGGCATGAAGACTGCAGACTAGCCTACTTTCTCAGAGATTACTGCAAAAAAAATAAATAAAGCGGTCTCCGGGTCTGAAATATCAGATCTTAAATCGTACACCCCCAGCTTGTGAGAGATGTACAGACCCCCTGAAAGTCCCTGTGAGATGGACGCTGTATAGTGCCCGACCCGACACAGACTGGACACGGGAGGCACGTGTAAAATAAAAAAATACTTTTTATTTTCTTCGTCTGTGGGCACACGTCTTCCCCGTGACCCACTGTCCCAAATAAAGCACACCAAGCACTTGTCTTCTCTCTCTGGCACCACCACTCCTCCCAGGCATCCTCGTCCTCCTCCACCCGATACTGGCTGCTGAGTGGTGGTCGCCGGCTCCTTTTATAGTCCACCCAGAAGTACTCCAGGTGTTTGATCGCCGAGTTCTGGCTGCACTTCCGGGTGTGATGCATATGCTGCCCACATGGGCTCAGAAGTCCCAAACACAGCACCCCCTGGCGGTGCCTGCGGGACCCAACAGGGCTGCACCCGACTCCAATTCCCAGGGAGCCCTGTGGGAAACCGAGGCACCACTCCAACCCAGGGGGGCTGCCATCTAGTGTCCAGGGGGATGTATTGCAGTGTCCAGGGCTGCTCCCCCTGAATATAGAGTGCAGGGGCGTCCCAGCTGGGCATGGACACCAGCCGCCTGCCACGCCCCTCTAGAGCATTTCTAGAAATAGAGCCACGAGAAAGTATGTAACATCCTGATTATCTGGGCACTTCCATATGCAATTAGTGCTTATGAAGATCTCTTTATGCAAGGTGGCTCACCAAGAAGTCACATTAACACATCGGACCCTTCTACTCAGTTCCCCCACTTTGGGCCCCCCTGCACTTATTTTTAATAATTAATTCCATAAAAATTTTTGTTGTTTTTATTGCTTTCATGCTCTTCAGAAGAGCTCATCCACGTAAAGGTAAGCATGTTCAGGCCCAGCCAGTACTTGGATGGGAGACCAGCTAGGAAAAGCTTGGCTTGCTGATAGAAGATGTGCTGGTGAGGCCAGCAGGGGGTGCTTACCCTGTGGTCTGAATGCAGTGAATGGGACGGGGACACTGTGCTGTAAAAATGTCACCGTCCTTCGTATGAGATGTAAAACCGAGGTCCTGACTCTCTCTGGTCATTAAAGATCCCAGGGTAACTTAAAGTTTAAAGCCAAGCAATATCTACATACTGTACTTCTGTCATATCACCTATGTCCATATATTCAATCTCTTTTCGCTTTTACCTTTCGTCAATATCGCTTTTAATTTTGATTTCACGTTTGGAATTACATCGTGACAACGCAACGTAAAACTGCCCGTGAGTGAACATCGTTTATTTCTCTCTACATGAACTCTGTCTGACAACAGCATTTACACAAATGAGAAATGATTGAACCGTGTGCGTGGTTGTAAATGTTTTAGATGTGGGCGAGACTTTTCCAAATCTCTTTGCATAAAGTCTTGTCTCGTGGGGCTTGAAATTTTCACTTTCACCCAACAATAAATCTTTTAATTCTCGCGGATATGCCTCTTCATTGGCAAGAAACACTACTTTTCCCTGATGGCAACACAAATTAGATGATCTACAAGTCTCTGACTTAAAGTTTAAAGCCAAAAAATATCTACCTATGCCCATATATTCGATCTCTTTTCGCTGTTCCGTTATTTCACCGAATAATAATTTCCGTCTGTTAACGCTAATGCAATCTTCACTATCATTTTTGGAGACTTTCGAATTTTAGTACTTTCATAATCTCTAACCTGCTCTGCATGTGTATCGCGCAAACGTTTTTGAACCTTTTTATGACGTTCTACTGTGTCTTCTACTCTTTGTCTTTTATTTCCGACCCCGCTTGGAGCTGAAAGCGCAGAACTGTGTTTGACAATAGCGTTCACACAAATGAGAAGTGAGTGGACTGTGGGTGCGCCAGCCACATCGCATCTCTGTCACTCGCATATGTGGATTTCATTTTCACCAAACAACAAATCTGTTTAATTCTTGCGGATACGCCTCTTCATTGGGAAGTAACACTACTTTGCCCTGATGACAACACGAATTAGGCGATGTACAAGTCACCGACTTAAACTCTACATCCATACAATATCTACATACTTCTGTCATATCACCCATGTCTATATATTCGATCTCTTTTCACTTTTACCTTTTCGTCAATATCGCATTGAATTTTGATTC
The DNA here is from genome assembly GCF_900747795.2 of Erpetoichthys calabaricus. Classification (NCBI taxonomy): domain Eukaryota; kingdom Metazoa; phylum Chordata; class Cladistia; order Polypteriformes; family Polypteridae; genus Erpetoichthys; species Erpetoichthys calabaricus. Next base: position 155,844,692 of record NC_041405.2, read on the forward strand.
CGTGTTTGGAATTACATCGTGACAACGTAACGTATAACTGCTTGTGTGTGAATATCGTTAATTCTCTCTACATGAACTGTATCTGACAATAGCATTCACACAAATAAGAAATGATTGAACCGTGTACTGTGCGTGATTGTAAAAGTTTTACATGTGGGTGGGACTTTCCAAATCTCTTTGCATAAAGTCTTGTCTCGCGGTGCTTGCGCGGGATTTCACTTTCAACAAACAACAAATCTGTTTAATTCTTGCGGCTACGCCTCTTCATTGGGAAATAACACTACTTTTCCCTGATGGCAACACGAATTAGACAATGTACAAGTCTCAAAGTTTAAAGACCAAACAATATCTACATACTTCTGCCATATCACCCATGTCCATATATTCGATCTCTTTTCACTTTTACCTTTTTGTCAATATCACATTAAATTTTGATTCCGTGTTTGGAATTACATCGTGGTAACACGAATTAGACAATGTACAAGTCTCAAAGTTTAAAGACCGAACAATTGTTGGGATCAGAGCTTAAAATTACAGCCTGACATCCCGATCATACTGAATGTGGGATGTGGGTGGAGTTGTCGGTGTTTGAAGGGTGGAGTTTTGAATATAGATTGTAAAAAGGAGGAAGTCTTCTTGTGTGTGTGTTGTGTTGGCTTGTAGCGGGTCTCTCTCTTGGTGTTGGTCTCTGTCAACTTGAAAACAAGCACCTGATAAGTATTTTCAATAAAGTTAACTTTGGATCCTTCAAGCCTTCTGTGTCGCTCCTTGCTGAAAATTAGGACAAGGAAACTCAGGAACAGGGTTTTACCCCAGAGCACGTGGCTCTGGCCCTGGAGCTTCACATCACTGAACACGATGAAGGAGAAGCTCCCCTGCGTCACCCTGACCATGGTCCGGAGACAGGCAGGAAAGGTAACACAATATCTACATACTTCTGTCATATCACCCATGTCCATATATTCGATCTCTTTTCGCTTTTACCATTCGTCAATATCGCATTGAATTTTGATTCCGTGTTTGGAATTACATCGTGACAACGCAACGTATAGCGGCCCGTGAGTGAATATCGTTTGCTTCTCTCCACATGAACTGTGTCTGACAATAGCATTCACACAAATGAGAAATGATTGAACCGTGTGCATGGTTGTAAATGTTTTAGATATGGGTGGGACTTTCCAAATCTCTTTGCATAAAGTCTTGTCTCGCGGTGCTTGCGCGGGATTTCACTTTCACCAAACAACATAACTTTTAATTCTCGTGGATACGCCTCTTCATTGGGAAGAAACACTACTTTTCCCTGATGGCAACACGAATTAGACGATCTACAAGTCTCTGACTTAAAGTTTAAAGACGAACAATATCTACATACTGTTGTAAAGGACAGCCGGGTCCCATGCCCGGCAGGGACGCCTCTGCTACATCTGTTCCGGGGGAGCAGCCATGGACTGTTCAATACCTCCCCCGGGACGCTTGGTGGCAGCCTCCCTGGCAGCCAATGATTCCCCAGCCCGGCGCATGGCTCCATGGGAGATGGAGTCCTTTACAGCCTGGTTGGGGGCTCGGATGGCCGCCAGGGGGAGCTACGTGGAGTCAGCAGCCTGGCTGGTCATACCTTCAGCCCCACCCGGAAGGGCAATTAGGACCAGGTGTCCAAGCACCTGGACCGCTTCTGGGTGGGATATAAAAAGGGCCAGCCACCACCACTCAGAGAGCCAGAGTCGGGAGGAAGAGGACTAAGCCTGAGGAGGAGTGGTGGTGCTGAGGTGGAGAGAAGTGTGAGTTGTTGTGTTGGAAGTGCTTTTGGGACTGTGTTGGGCCTGTGGGACACGGGGAAGGCGTGCCCCACGGCTGAAGAAGAAATAAAAAGCCTTTTATTAAAGTACGTGCCTCTGCCTGAGTCTGTGCCGGGTCGGGCGCTATATAGCGCCTTTTACACTGTACTTCTGTCATATCACCCATGTCCATATATTCGATCTCTTTTCACTTTTACCATTCGTCAATATCGCATTGAATTTTGATTCCGTGTTTGGAATTACATCGTGACAACGCAACGTATAACTGCCCGTGAGTGAATATCGTTTCTTCTCTCTACATGAACTGTGTCTGACAATAGCATTCACACAAATGAGAAATGATTGAACCGTGTACTGTACGTGGTTGTAAAAGTTTTAGATGTGGGCGGGACTTTCCAAATCTCTTTGTATAAAGTCTGCGCGGGATTTTACTTTCACCAAACAACAAATCTTTTAATTTTCGCAGATACTCCTCTTCATTGGGAAGAAACACTACTTTTCCCTGATGGCAACATGAATTAGACGATCTACAAGTCTCTGACTTAAAATTTAAAGCTGAACAATATCTACATACGTCTGTCATATCACCTACGTCCATATATCCGATCTCTTTTCACTGTTCCGTTATTTCACCTAGTAATAATTTCCATTTGTTAGCACCAATGTGATCTTCACTATCATTTTTTTGAGATTTTCTAATTTTAGTACTTTCATAATCTCTAACCTGCTCTGCATGTGTATCGCGCAAACGTTTTTGAACCTCTTTATGACGTTCTACTGTGTCTTCTACTCTTTGTCTTTTATTTCCGACCCCGCTTGGAGCTGAAAGCGCAGAACTGTGTTTGACAATAGCGTTCACACAAATGAGAAGTGAGTGGACTGTGGGTGCACCAGCCACTTTGTGTCTCTGCCACTCGCGTATGTGGATTTCACTTTCACCAAACAACAAATCTTTTAGTTCACGTGGATACGCCTCTTCATTCGGAAGTAACACTACTTTTCCCTGATAGCAACACGAATTAGACGATCTACAAGTCTCCGACTTAAAGTTTAAAGCCAAACAACATCTACATACTTCTGTCATATCACCTACGTCTAGATATTCAATCTCTTTTCACTTTTACCTTTTCGTCAATATCGCATTGAATTTTGATTCCGTGTTTGGAATTACATTGTGACAACGTAATGTATAACTGCCCGTGAGTGAATATCGTTTCTTCTCTCTACATGAACACTGTCTGACAATAGCATTCACACAAATGAGAAATGATTGAACCGTGTACTGTACGTGGTTGTAAAAGTTTTAGATGTGGGTGGGACTTTCCAAATTTCTTTGCATAAAGTCTGCGCAGGATTTCACTTTCACGAAACAACAAATCTTTTAATTCTCACAGATACGCCTCTTCATTGGATAGAAACACTACTTCTCCCTGATGGCAACACGAATTAGTCTCTGACTTAAAATTTAAAGCTGAACAATATATACATATGTCTGTCATATCACCTACGTCCATATATCCGATCTCTTTTCACTGTTCTGTTATTTCACCGAGTAATAATTTCCGTTTGTTGGCGCTAATGTGATCTTCACTATCATTTTTTTTGAGACTTTCTAATTTTCGTACTTCCATAATCTCTAACCTGCTCTGCATGTGTATCGCGCCAATGTTTTTGAACCTCTTTGCGACGTTCTACTTTGTCTTTTATTTCCGTCCCCTCTTGGAACTGCTAGATTTTCAATTCCACTTGGTCCGGGCTGATTATAACTTGCCTTATTTTCCAAATTTGCACTTAGATTATTATTATTCTTTTTTGAATTCTTTTCTCTCCAATGCTTTTGGGCCTGTTTTTGACGCGCTGCCCTTTCTTCTTCACTTAGTCGTTGACGTGTCATCTAGAACCTATAGAATTACTGTCCAGAAATGGACTATTACGAATGAAACAAATAGATTGTATGTATTACAATGCTGTTCAGAAAAGCTTCTTTAAAGGATGAAATGGAGGACTTTTCATAAACGACTTAAAATGAGGAAAACATAAAAATTTATAAGAGCTGAGAGCGCAGGAACTGTGTCTGACAAAAGCAAACATTCACATGAAGGAGAGGTGATTGGACCGTGTGCGTGGTTGAATATGATTGAGAGGAGTGCGGGACTTGCAAAAATCTCGTCTCGCGGGGACTTGAAATGATCTCTTTGAAAAAGTCTCGTCCCAGGATTTCCTTTTAAAATAGAGAGATATTGTCACACACGTGTGCATAGGGGACAGCTGAAGGGCTCTGGTGACTGTAATTGTACCACCACACCAGGGGTTGGCGCTGTGTTTTAATGCCTGTCTCTCCTCCTCCCTCTGCAGACCAGATGATTGACAGATGACATCACTAACATTACTTCCGGTGTCTGCCCACCTGGACCCGCCTCTTCTTGTCAGGATGCCATCTTGCCATCTTAGCCGGTCCTATACTGAACACACATGTCTGGACACACCCTTCTCGTTTGTGTATTTGATTTTTCGCTTGCAAACCAAATATATGGGGTGCCGGGTTGGACCCCAAATCTTTGTCATTGTATTGTCATTCTCTTACAATATACATTGTGGTAGAGGTAAAGAATGGGCTAGCAGCTGAGATGGAGGGTGTCTCGTTACCCGACTCGGAGGCCATCATGGATGCTTGAGGTGGTGGATGGCATGCTTCCTATATCCTTTACAAGGCGAGAGGAGGATATGATGGATAAACAGAAGGAGAACACGATGGGTGGCAGTGCTCCTCTGGCATGGCTCCGGTTTGGACACCTGCAAGGCAGCATGGGAATTGTAGTTCTTAAGGACAGTCGTGTTGGGTTACCCAAGTGGTGCCACAAGGGGGCGCTGCCCTTAGAGGACTCCCTAGTTTTATGACAGAGTGTGTCATATTCTGGTACCAGAAGACCCCAAAACGATATTGTCCTTAGGGCAGGGCCATTCTAACAACATCATAGGCCCCCAGGCAAAGTAGAGCACTGGGGACCCTGTTTTGATAGAAAAAGAGAAACATACATAGGCATCAGAAAAAATGTGGGCCCCTATGCTCGTGCCCATGCGTTAAAAATATCAAACAAAGTCGAGATCCTGACACCCAGTGCACAGTAGTAAAAACCAGCTGTTCTCGTCTCTTATTCACTTAAGCTGGCACACCAACACAGCATCCTTCCGGTGCCTCGCAAAAGTCAGCATGGTGTCTTTCATGGTGAGCAGAGCCCCTCAAGTCCTCATCAACACTACTCACTCTTCCAAAGGTTTAGCTAACCTGGCAAAGCAACTATCAGGCGGTCCACATTGTGTTGGATCTGAGCAGGGCCATCTCCTCATGGGGTCTCTCTCTCTCATCTATCCTGGCAGACGTCCCATACATCACGCAGACTTTATTTCACAGTATGCCATACCTGTCACAGTTCAAAAACAAGTTTCAGATTTTGCTTTATGGCTTAGCATTGCCATCTGCGCCAGTGTCTCAGTTAATCCTGCAGACTTAATACTAATCAATCAGCCGGCGAAAATCTATTTTATATAGTGCTGTACACAGCAGACATCAGCCCATGTGTTAGGATTACAGCACATTACAATCGTGTCGTTTTCTTTCGACTTCTTAAATTTAAGGTAATTATTTGCAATCAATCATTCAGGCTTAAATTAACATAAAATCCCCAGGCGCCTTCAGAGGTGAGTGTGCATTCTGACGTCAGCTTCTGATCATAACACAGGACCAGGATTTAGGCCTACACCCCCCCCCAAATATCATGTCAAGCCAACCCACCCCACGCTGTTGGCCTTAAGGGAGGTGACGTGACAGTCACCTCCGGCAGCACTTTAGCACTATTCTGTAACATTTTTTTTAACATTATGAAATAATAAAACAAACAAGCGTGAAACCCCTAAAAATCACACACTGTATACTGTAGGGGGCTTTCATCGAGCCCTAAACACCAGACATGACCACATAACACAGTCAAGGGTTCAAACACAAAGAGCTTTTTGTTAGGGGTTTCTCTCCCTTTTAAGACATTTTTAAACTTTCATTACATCTCTCTCTCTAAATATACAGTACACACACATATATATATATATATATATATATATATATATATATATATATATATATATATATATATATATATATATATAAAATCCAACATCTGTCCGTCTGTCTTTATGTCTGCCCACTTTTCACAAGAGAACTACTTAACAAATTTAGATCATTTTTTTTTCTATAATTTGCTTCCTACTGATGTTGCGATTTCTCTCATCGCACAAAGTATCATACTTCGCTTGCAGGAGTGATTATTCGCGCTAATCGAGTAGCGTATTATTGGGCTAATCCAAGACAGAGGCTGCAGGCCGAGGGGAGGGGGAGGTGGGACCTCAGGAGTAGGGAGAGGTGGGCGGGGCCTCCGCTCGAGTCGCTGTCGCCACGTGTTGGAGTGCACCTCGCCTCCGCTTAGCTAGTGATACCTGTGTGTCCAGCAGACATCATCATCTATAGATTGTTAAGGAGTAACGTTTGATGTTTTTGATGGCGAGATCAGAGCTACGTGTGTTTTAGAGGGCAGCTGCTGATTGGCAGAGATAACACGGCCACACGCTCTTCTCCCCATGTGGAGGACGCTCTCCCATCAGAGCTGAACATGACCAGATACAGTGCCAATGTTTGACATTCGAGCGTACATACCTTCTAGCTTGGCCAAAATTACATTTCTTTTTATTTTTTTATTGATTTTTATAGTTTGTCCTGTTTCACTACTACATGGGCGGAGCCATGGGGGACAGCTAGTTTTGAATATTTTAAAAGCCAGTTTGTCATTTTGGGTCTGCAATCATCTTCTCTCAGAACGCTTTAATAATAATAATAATAATAAATTAGAAGATCTTTTGTTCTTACTGCTGTGAGATATGATAATACTGCTGTCAATACAAGAGATTCATGACCTGCTCAACACACTACCTTCTAACACTGGAACAACAGAGCCATTTGTACTTTTTACTCTATTTATTTTTGTTCTCCTTGCTTTTATATTCATTTTTGACTGTTTTTAATGGTGGGTTTGAGTTACTGGATGCCTGAATTTCACTGAGGGGATGAATAAAGTATCTATCTATCTATCTATCTATCTATCTATCTATCTATCTATCTATCTATCTATCTATCTATCTATCTATCTATCTATCTATCTATCTATCTATCTATCTATCTATCTATCTATCTATCTATCTATCTATCTATCTATCTAATAATGCCTTAGATAGATAGATAGATAGATAGATAGATAGATAGATAGATAGATAGATAGATAGATAGATCTATTTATTATATAGTGCCTTTCATCCATTTATCTATCTATCTAATAATGCCTTAAATCTATCTATCATATAGTGCCTTTCATCTATCTATCTATTATTTAGTGCCTTTCATCTATTTATCTAATTTATAGTGCCTTTAATATCTATGTGTTTTATAGTGCCTTTAATATCTGTCTTTCTATATGTTATATAATGTATTTCATACTTATGTATCTATCTGGTATGTAGTGCTAATCATATCAATATATGCTTTTTAGTGTCCTTAATATCTATCTATCTATCTATCTATCTATCTATCTATCTATCTATCTATCTATCTATCTATCTATCTATCTATCTATCTATCTATCTATCTATTATATAGTGCCTTTCACATCTATCTATCTATCTATCAATTATTTAGTTCCTTTCATCTATCTATTTATTATATAGTGCCTTTCATCTATCTATCTATTTATCTATCTATTATTTAGTGCCTTTCATCTATCTATCTAATTTATAGTGCCTTTCATATCTATGTGTTTTATAGTGCGTTTAATATTTGTCTTTCTATATGTTATATAATGTATTTCATACTTATGTATCTATCTATCTGTCATGTAGTGCTAATCATATCAATATATGCTTTATTATGTCCTTAATATCTATCTATCTATCTATCTATCTATCTATCTATTATATAATGCCTTTCATATCTATCTATCTAATTAGGGGCCATTTCTGGGTAAAGTGGTAAAGGTCTTGGTCAGTTTTTTTTGAGGGGGGTCTTTTAGGAGGTCTCATAACCTGTTCAACTGATCAAAACATTTGACAAATCCTTCAGAGGAGACTCTCCACTAACACACACACACACACATACGCCTTATAGAGATGCCTGCCGTGTCTATCACATGGAAATTGTGCAGAAGGAAGGGCTTCCAAGAAGGTCCTCTGTCCTTCCTGGGTGTCCCCTTTCCCTGCTCGTTGTCACCACTAATAGCAGATTCCCTGAATCGTTCTCAAGCCAGTGATTGACACTCAGAGTGGGATTTTTATAGACGTCACATTAGCACCACTGACTGAGACAAGACCCCGTTTAAAGTGCCAGAAGGTTAGATGACAGACAGCGCACGAGCTCTGGGAATTGAACTGACGACCTTGTGCATTGAAGCCCGGCTGCTTAACTGCTCGACCACACTGCCTGCCAATAATTAAGATTATGATATTTAAGACGTGAAAGTCAAACTCTAGCTGCTCTGTTCTCCAGCTGACATGCCTGCCATTCTAATTTCCAATAAGCTGACTGAGTTGTCCACGCTGCATTCCCAGTATTCCACATTGTGTTCATTGTTCAGTGTTCAAGTCTGCACAGTTTAGCGCATGGAGAGCTGACGTCTGACTCAGCAGCATGAGGCTCAAGGCAGCACCCATTGTTGGAATGGTCACCCGTCACACCTCAGCACTCAAGGGACAACTTAAGCCAGGCTGACAATGGAGATCCTTCAATGACAACGTATTCAGAATTCAAAGATGTCATTGAAGGTCTCCATTGTCACCCTGGCCTAAGTTACTACTGCCTGCTACTATAAGAGATGCCCCTTCGGTCTCAGCCTTTAAATCCCAGCTGAAGACTCAGTACTTCAGTTTAGCACACCCTGACTAGAGCTGCTGATTAACTGTGCAGACTGCATCTCTGTTGTTAGTCATTAGCACTAAAACATAAGTCACATGATAGTTAGAATTGGATACTAACCCTCACCTATTCTCGATACTCAAATGTGGCACTTGGTGCCACGGCCCACCTGCCAAGTTGTTTTTCCTGCCTAAGGTAAAGTCATCCCTGATGGAGGATCACAGGAATCATGATAAAGAGGGGTCCTTTCATCGGATTGGCTAGCCCAGAGCTGTTTCAGCCATGGAATGGCCAAATGGGGGAGGCAGCTTGATGGATGAGGTCTCCAGGAGTCTAAAATTATCCAAATCTTATTATGTGATATCATTTACTGTTAAATTCTGCTCCGTACTTCTACAATTTTTATTTTTATACTGTATTGAGGATTTGTTCTGTTCTGTGTATTGTATTGTATTGTATTGTATTGTATTGACCCCCTTCTTTTTGACACCCACTGCACGCCCAACCTACCTGGAAAGGGGTCTCTCTTTGAACTGCCTTTCCTGAGGTTTCTTCCATTTTTTCCCTTTTTTTGGGAGTTTTTCCTTATCTTCTTAGAGAGTCAGGGCTGGGGGGCTGTCAAGAGGCAGGACCTGTTAAAACTCATTGTGGCGCTTCTTGTGTGATTTTGGGCTATACAAAAAATAAATTATATTGTATTGTATTGTATTGTATTGTATTGTGTAGCTCTTGCGGTTTTCTCTTTGTAAATACGGCTTGCAAGCAGACAATCGTAGGCAGTTGGGTCACTCCAGCCACTAATAACTAAAACATAACTACACTGTGGTGAAAACGCGAACAAAAACGTGAATCTTAAGAGTGTCAATGTGTGTTGAAGCTCGGCCCTTCGTTGTAGTGGGTTAAACTCTGACGCCGCAGCTGCTTTCCATATCGTCGGTGCCAGAAGGGGCGGAGTCTTCTTTGGGCCTTGTGGGCGGGACTAAGCATCATCCATAGATGGCCTTTCAACGCTACGAGGGGATGTGACACCGTTAGCATCAGCGCCCTTTGTCTCTTACCAGGCTGGAACTGCTTACCTCACCAGAGCCAGGAACGCGGACCTCAGGAACACATCATTTATGCCATGGCCAAAGTCGTGTCAAGCTTGTATGCTTAGTGGACTTCTCCAGGGCTCTCGTAAGGTCGGTAATGCCACTCCAAGCCAACAGTATGGAAGACATATGACCTTTTATATAAACACTAGTCATTAAGCCCGTTACAATAACGGGCGCTAGAACAGTAGTGCATAAACATTAGTAGGTACAGTCTATATTAAATGGCAAGGGACTTTGACCTCATTCTTTTTGTTGGTCGTATTTTTCTTTCTTTCAGCCTTTCTTTTCTTGATGTTTACTTGCTGTGCTGACCGTTCTTCGTGGGCTGCCGCCATGTATTGTGTGTCTTTCATTTTCTGTGACAGTAATACTGTCTTGTACGGCTCTATTCAATAAGGGAGCTTCAAAAGGGCGACCTCAATTGAGCGCGGCGAATAAAGGCGTTCGTAGATAATTTAGTTCAAATGGCTCTGGAATATGTGGAGAGCAACAAAGGTGCAGATCTTTATTTACACGCGCCTTTATTCACTACGCCCAATTGAGGTCGCCCTTTTGAGGATCGCCTTTTTGTGCGCGCCCTTATTGAAGGATACCGTCTTGTATGTCCGCTGGCTTGTACGTCCGTAATATACCTTTAATTTTCTCAGGCGGTAATACAGGCGTGCGTGTCGGTAATATGCCTTTAATCTCCTCTGACAGTAATACTGGCTTGTATGTGGCTGTAATATGCGTCACTGTATTGTGTACCTTTAATTTCCTCTTGCAGTAATACTGGTTTGTATTTCCGTAAAACGCCTCTAACTTTCTCTGACAGTAATATCGCGCATCGCACCGTGCCCCGCGCATGCGCACTTCACCAGAAAACACACACACACGGACACCTGGACGCACACAGGGATTTTATATATATAGATGAGATCAAATTCTAGGCCCCATTTCTCCAAGTCAACATTTGATCGTAAGGCATGCAGGCTGTCCCTGCTCTCTGTTTTTACCCACGTACGTCCCAAACTAAATCCTATTTTTGTATTATTCCAAACTGATGGATGTCCACTACCAATTAACTCATGCTGCTGTTTGTCTTTCTTCAATTGTCCATTGTCACTAGGGTACAAAGTCATGTCAAGCTTATATGCTTAGGGGACTTCCCCAGGGCTCTCGCGAGGTAGGTAATGCCACTCCGAGCCAACGTGCTGCCGCTAACATAGTATGGAAGACGTATGACCTTCCTACCACTGCTACCAGAAGTGAATGTTCAGTCTAAGCCTGAAGCTGGGAAGAGACGGAGCTCCTCCTCAGAAGCGTTTTCCAAAGAACCCGTTTTTATTTCGTTGGAAAAAGCTGATGATTTTCTGCCAATCTGGTCTCTCCTCACGTTGACGGGTGCATCTCATTAGACACTGGATGAGTCGGCCCCTTGCTCATCTACAATTAGTCCAGAATGCCGTGGCCAAGCTCTTCAAAGGAACACGAAAACATAATCACATCACGCCAAGTTTGGTTTCACTTCACTGGCTTCCTGTTCACTCCAGGATTGTACTGTTTGCTTTTAATTCTCTGAATGGATCATGAACAAGTGGAGCAGATAAGGAATATTTAGAACAGGGGTGTCAAACTCCAGGCCTGGAGGGCCGCAGTGGCTGCAGGTTTTCATTATGACCCTTTTCCTAATCAGTGACCAGTTTTCGCTGCTCATTAACTTCTTTTCCCTTCATTTTAATAGCCCTGTTTTTAAGGTATCAGTCCTCTGAATTGATTCACTTCTTTATTGAATGGCTGGGACGATGGAGGACAACCCTCCGGGTTTGCTACACTGCCACAGAGCAGGGATGTTCAACCCTGCTGTGGCTCACGAACACCACCAGGGGGCGCATGGAGTGCAACTGAGCCCTCCTGTGCAGGACTGTCATCTCACCCGAAGTGCAGCCGGAAGTGAATCAGGGAACAGCTGGGGCTCTTCCGGGTCCTCTGTAAAAGGAGACAGTTGCCACAACTCAGAGACTGGTGTTGGGTGGCAGTGGATGGAGCTAGCAGGAAAGCACAGGAGTGGACCTTGTTGGAACAAGGGAAGAAAGGACTGAGTACTGTGAGGGTATTGACAGCACTGTGGGTTATTGTGTGCTGTGCCAGTACGTTGAATAAAGGTGTGTTGTGTGACAGCAGCGTGGCGTCTGTCTGTGGTTACACAGGCAAACAGAAATGAGACGTGAAACGAGCCGACAGATGACCAGCTAAACTCCAGCCAGTTTCACTCCAACCAAACTCTTAATTAGAAGTTGATTCTTGCTGTTAATTAAAGCTGTTATTTAACTCCATCGCACCCTGTGGTGGGCTGGCGCCCTGCCCGGGGTTTGTTTCCTGCCTTGCGCCCTGTGTGGGGCTGACTGGCCTGTTCTCATCCAGATTGTTCTAATTTTCTAATAACCCATAACGACAAAGTCTTCAGAAAGAAGTCCTGCCTTCCTCCCTGTGTTGGCTGGGATTGGCTCCAGCAGACCCTTGTGACCCTGTACTTAGGATATAGCGGGTTGGATAATGGATGGATGGATGCTCATTAAGGAAAATGAAACAACTAAGGGGTCTGAGTCACGTCAATTAAAATGAAGGCAAAATGAGTCAATCATCAGCAAAAACAGCTCACTAATTAAGAAGATGGTTAGATGAAAAACCTGCAGCCACTGCGGCCCACCAGGACTGGAATTGGACACCCATGGTATAGAGGCTTGGGCAAATATGTGGATGATGAAATTAAATGCCAGTAAATGTAAAGTGCTACACATAGGAAGTACAAATGCGAGATTTGAATCCACAATGGGTGGTCTGAAAATTGAAAGTACACTTCATGAAAAGGATTTAGGAGTCATAGTGGGACTTGACATGATTAACTGCCAGACAGTGTTCAGAAGCCATTAACAGAATGTCAGGTTATATAGCGCCTTGACGTGTGCAGTACAAGTCACAGGAGGTTCTGCTCAAGCTTTATAACACACTGGTGAGGCCTCATCTGGAGTCCTGTGTGCAGTTTGGGTCTCCAGGCTACAAAAAGGACATAGCAGAACTAGAAGGGTCCAGAGAAGAGCAACTGGGCTGATTCAGGGCTACAGGGGATGAGTTATGAGGAAAGATTGAAGGAGTTGAGACTTTTAACCATTTAATGTCAGTAAATGTAAAGAATTACACATAGAAAGTAAAAATGTGAGGTTTGAATACACAATGGGGGTCTGAAAGTTGAGAGAACACCTCATGAGAAGGATTTAGGAGTCATAGTGGACTCAACATAATCAACTGCCAGACAGTGTTCAGAAGCCATTAAGAAGGCTAACAGAATGTCAGGTTATATAGCGCCTTGATGTGTGGAGTACAAGTCACAGGAGGTTCTGCTCAAGCTTTATAACACACTGGTGAGGCGTCATCTGGAGTCCTGTGTGCAGTTTTGGTCTCCAGGCTACAAAAAGGACATAGCAGCACAAGAAAAGGTCCAGAGAAGAGCAACTAGGCTGATTCAGGTCTACAGGAGATGAGTTATGAGGAAAGATTAAAAGAGCTCAGTCTTTACAGGAGATTAAGAGGAGACCTGAGTGAAGTGTTTAATATTATGATGGGAATCAGTCCAGTGGATCGAGGTGGTGACTTTAAAATGAGTTAATCACGAACACGGGGTCACGGCTGGAAACTTGTGAAGGGGAAATTTCACATAAACATTAGGAAGTTTTGCTTTGCACAAAGAACGATAGACACATACAATAAGTGACTAAGTAGTGTGGTAGGCTGTAGGATTTTAGGGATTTTCAAAACTTGATGATGTTATTTTAGAAGAATCAAGTGGACAAGACTGGCCAGCTTTGTTGGGCTGAATGGTCTGTTCTCGTCCAGATTGTTCAAATGTTCTAATGTTCTAATAACCCATAACGTCAAAGTCTTCAGAAAGACTTACAAATGTATTACAAATCCAAACCTGAAATCACTTATTCCTAGAAGTATGCACTCCACCGTATGCTCCTGTTTGTTCGAGATGTTTCTAGAACTTGCTTGGAGATCACCTGTGGTAAGCTGAACTGATCCTCTAGAATGGCACATGCCTTCTAGCCCCCGTGGAGGAGCTCACCCCTCGTTCCTTGTGTTTCAGGGTTCTGCGCGAAAACTACAAAGAGGGAAATCGACCCCGTAAAAAAAGAGGAATCCCATCCCCCAACCACACAAATAAAAACGCTGGCCTCCACACTGTTAAAATAACCATTGATTATCCAAGAGACAATAAAAGTGCTTATTTTCAGTAAATGCTTTTTAAAATGGTGGGTCATGTATTTCCATTAATTTTCAGCACTTCACAGGACAGAGCATGGAGAGCCCAAAACAGAAGTAAGTAAGTTCTTGACTCAGTCCTATCACTAGCAGATCAATTTCACTTTGTTTCTAAATGTAACAAATTAACATTGAGAGTTTCACTGAGTGTCTTTAAGGTCAATCCGGCAGACTCTTCACTCAACTTCAGCGGTTTGAAAGGAGTGTTAAATATTTCATCGAGTCTCTGACGCCAACAGCTGCTTTAGAAAGCACATAAAAAGACGGCCTGTGGGGGGCAACGGGGGAAGTGAAAGCCTCTGAATATTTGTGTCCAAGCTGAAGAGAAGAGCTGGAATGGAACTTATGAGGCATCGAAAAGAATGGATGGGAAGAGAATGGAGGTGTGGATCAAAGGGTTACAGGTGCAAAGCCGACAGACTGGGAGAGGAGGGGATGAGAAAAGGAGAAAAACTCACTGAAATAATAACATCCGAACAAAAATCAACTTCAAATTCACGCTTTGTGACCACCGTCTGACGGGACGCCCATAGCGCAGAGATGATGTGGCTACTGTGATCAGGGAGCGGGAGAGATAGAAATGAGCTTCACTCCAAAATTCAAGAAATTCATGTAGTACTAGGGTGTTGTACCGTGTTAGCCATTATGAATGTAGAGAAAAGCCAAGCAGAATGACACCTTTTATTGGCTAACTAGAAAGATTACAATATGCAAGCTTTCGAGGCAACTCAGGCCCCTTCTTCAGGCAAGATGTAATCTTGCTTGCATATTGTAATGTAAAGCTTGCATATTGTAATCTTTCTAGTTAGCCAATAAAAGGTGTCATTTTGCTTGGCTTTTCTCTACAAGAAATTCATGGAAAAAGTTGTTCAGATTTACGTATCTTATTCTCAGATGGTCCACTCCACTCCACTCCACTCCACAACAACAGCAACAAAACACACATCTCCACATCTCGCACACAGAAACCAACTGAACATACCGTGGCTACGGGTGTATTCACCCCCATTGGACATCTTCATGTTTTAATTAAATCCACTTTGAATGACAAGAGATTGAATCTGGCATTTTTGACATTGATCAACAGTAAGAGAACATTTAAGGTCAGAGCTAAAAGTAATGAGATCTAAATTCATTAATTCGTTCATTCAGGATTATGGAAACTAACTTCTTATATATAAACGTCCACGTGTGGAAGTGTGTCTGTCTGCCTGTCTGGCCTGGAAGTGAGAGGTGGAGTCAGGGTAAGAACTCCACCTCCGAGGAAACACAAAACTTGTTTAGCTGCTAATTACACAAGCGAGTACGTTAGCCACTAATATAGAAGTGATGCAAATACACGGGCAAAACGAAACCTCTGAAGAAAGACAATGTCACTTAACCACTAATAAAGAAGCAAGGCGAGCACATGAGCAAAACGAAACCTCCTAGGAGAGAGAAACTCGCTTAGCTGCTAATAACACAAGCGAGGCAAGCACATCGGCAAAACGAAACCTCCGAAGAAAGACAATGTCATTTAGCCACTAATACAGAAGTGAGATGAGCACATCGGCAAAACGAAACCTCCAAGGAGAGAGAAACTCACTTAGCTGCTAATAACACAAGCGATGCGAGGACACGGGCAAAACGAAACCTCTGAAGAAAGACAATGTCACTTAGCCACTAATAAAGAAGCAAGGTGAGCACATGGGCAAAACGAAACCTCCTAGGAGAGAAAAACTCGCTTAGCTGCTAATAACACAAGCGAGGCAAGCACATCGGCAAAACAAAACCTCTGAAGAAAGACAGTCACTTAGCCACTAATACAGAAGTGAGGCAAGCACATCAGCAAAACGAAACCTCCTAGGAGAGAGAAACTTGCTTAGCTGCTGATAACACAAGCAAAGCGAGGACACGGGCAAAACGAAATCTCCGAAGAAAGACAAAGTCACTTAGCCACTAATAAAGAAGCAAGGCGAGCACATGAGCAAAATGAAACCTCCTAGGAGAGAAAAACTTCCTTAGCTGCTAATAACACAAGCGAGGCAAGCACATCGGCAAAACAAAACCTCTGAAGAAAGACAAAGTCACTTAGCCACTAATACAGAAGTTAGGCGAGCACATCGGTAAAATGAAACCTCCTAGGAGAGAAAAACTTCCTTAGCTGCTAATAACACAAGCGAGGCAAGCACATCGGCAAAACAAAACCTCTGAAGAAAGACAAAGTCACTTAGCCACTAATACAGAAGTGAGGCGAGCACATCGGTAAAACGAAACCTCCTAGGAGAGAAAAACTCGCTTAGCTGCTAATAACACAAGCGTAGCGAGGACACGGGCAAAACGAAACCTCTGAAGAAAGACAATGTCACTTAGCCACTAATAAAGAAGCAAGGTGAGCACATGGGCAAAACGAAACCTCCTAGGAGAGAAAAACTCGCTTAGCTGCTAATAACACAAGTGAGGCAAGCACATCGGCAAAACAAAACCTCCGAAGAAAGACAAAGTCACTTAGCCACTAATACAGAAGTGAGGCGAGCACATCGGCAAAACGAAACCTCCTAGGAGAGAA
This sequence comes from Erpetoichthys calabaricus, assembly GCF_900747795.2. NCBI lineage: Eukaryota > Metazoa > Chordata > Cladistia > Polypteriformes > Polypteridae > Erpetoichthys > Erpetoichthys calabaricus. The sequence continues at coordinate 155,861,378 of NC_041405.2, forward strand.
AAACTCGCTTAGCTGCTAATAACACAAGCGAAGCGAGGACACGGGCAAAACGAAACCTCTGAAGAAAGACAATGTCACTTAGCCACTAATACAGAAGTGAGATGAGCACATCGGCAAAACGAAACCTCCTAGGAGAGAGAAACTTACTTAGCTGCTAATAACACAAGCGAAGCGAGGACACGGGCAAAACGAAACCTCTGAAGAAAGACAAAGTCACTTAGCCACTAATACAGAAGTGAGGCGAGCACATCGGCAAAACGAAACCTCCTAGGAGAGAGAAACTTACTTAGCTGCTAATAACACAAGCGAAGCAAGGACACGGGCAAAACGAAACCTCCGAAGAAAGACAAAGTCACTTAGCCACTAATACAGAAGTGAGGCGAGCACATGGGCAAAACGAAACCTCCTAGGAGAGAAAAACTCGCTTAGCTGCTAATAACACAAGCGAGGCAAGCACATCGGCAAAACAAAACCTCCGAAGAAAGACAAAGTCACTTAGCCACTAATACAGAAGTGAGGCGAGCACATCGGCAAAACGAAACCTCCTAGGAGAGAAAAACTCGCTTAGCTGCTAATAACACAAGCGAAGCGAGGACACGGGCAAAACGAAACCTCTGAAGAAAGACAATGTCACTTAGCCACTAATAAAGAAGCAAGGTGAGCACATGGGCAAAACGAAACCTCCTAGGAGAGAAAAACTCGCTTAGCTGCTAATAACACAAGCGAGGCAAGCACATCGGCAAAAACAAAACCTCCGAAGAAAGACAAAGTCACTTAGCCACTAATACAGAAGTGAGGCGAGCACATCAGCAAAACGAAACCTCAATAAAAAAGACAAAGTCACTTAGCCACTAACATCGGCAAAATGGTATCCCTTTTACTTTTTGTCCCGCTGCTACTATACAAGCGATGCAAACACATTGGCAAAACGAAACCTCAGAGGAGAGAGATGCCCAGAGTAGTTCCTTTCGATTACCTGACATCTCTACATTTCAATTTTTTTTTCTGACGATTTCAATAGTTTCTAGGACTTACAAAGCTAGTCTTGTATATAAATGTCCACACGTGGAAGTGTGTGTGTCTGTCTGTCCGGCCCAGAAGTGCGAGGGTACAGCATGAAGCTCAAAGAAATCGACTCTGTCACCAAAGTGAAACTAGCAAGAAAAAGAAACTCCGCTTAGGCCGCTAATACATAAGCGAGGCGAGCACATCGGCAAAACAAAACCTCCAAAAAAACTTTCAATTACCCGACATCTCGACAGATCAATTTTTTTTTTCTGACGATTTCAATAGTTTTTTAGGACTCAGCACACAGCTAGTCTTGTATATAAGCGTCTATGTGTGGAAGTGTGTGTGTCTGTTTGTCCAACCCGGAAGTGAGAGGTGGAGTCGGGGTAAGTGGTCCACCTCCGAGGAAACACAAAACTTGTTTAGCCGCTAATAACACAAGCGAGGCGAGCAGATCGGCAAAACAAAACCCCAAAGGAAAGACAAAGTCGCTTAGCCGCTAAGATCAGCAAAACGGTATCCCTTTTACTTTTCCTCCTGCTGCTAATACACAAGCGATGCCAGCACAGCGGCAAAATGAAACCTCCGAGGAGAGAGAGACGCCCAGAGTAGTTCCTTTTCAATTACCTGACATTTCTAAATTTCAAATTTTTTTTGACGATTTCAATAGATTCTAGGACCCCGGGCTGTAGCTTACACCGCTAGTCATATATAATATGCTACCGTGGCTGACCGTTTGTCTGTCCAGGATTTTAAATCACCTGAAGCTCAAAAACCATTTGACCTATTGACCTGAAATTTGGTACTCATGCACTACGTGACGACTTCTGTCCGCTTTCGGGGTGATGATTGATCTCCAAAGTTATTTAACTTTTGTTTAATTTTATTTTGTTGTAGAATCAACTCTCGTCAGCGGCCAACAGGATGGCCATGTGGTGCATGTGTACGGGCGCCGTTCTCATCCCTTCCACCTTCACCTTCACTTCTCCTACCTCTTCATATCTCAGATTATTTCTTAAATCAGATTGAAGATTTAAGTGCCAGCTTAAGTGAAAAATTAAAGAACACGTACTAAGTAATTGCAACTCACGCACTGACTTAATCAGTTTCAACGTGAGAAGATGCCGACGAAAGGAGAGAAGAAGCGGCAGGAGACAGCAAGCGCATCAACCTCTGAGCAAACAAATGCTAAACGTACAGAGAAAGAGGATGAAAACTATGAGTGCTCAAGTCAAGTGTATGCACTGCACGGTATCATTACTGGTAGAGAGAGAAATCTGATGTAACACACAAGGAAAATTTGGGAGAGGATTATTGAGAGATAGCTTAGGGAAGTCCCAAGTGTCACTTAGATGCATCTTGTATAAGACCCAAAGTTTACTTGGGTTGTAAGAGTGCCAACAGCGTTAATGCCAGGAGTTACTCGGGCAACGGTGTAGATGCGTCTTCTCCTAGCCTCATAATGGCATCTCATAAGAAATGGCTCCCATCAGCAGTGATCATGAAGTGAATTTGTCTTCAGGCAGTGACACTGAAACAGACAGTGAAACTGAAAGGGATTCTGGGAATCTGAAAGTGACACCTGAGTCACTCACACATTTCCAGCATGCTGTTCATATTATTATTATTATTATCAGTCAGTCAGTCGTTGTCCAACCCGCTATATCCTAACATAGGGTCATGGAGGTCCGCTGGAGCCAATCCCAGCCAGCACATGGCACAAGGCAGAAACAAAACCCAGGCAGGGCGCCAGTCCACACACACACACACACCAAGCTCACAGTCTAGGGACAATGTAGGATCGCCATTGCACCTAACCTGTATGTCTTTGGACTGTGGGAGGAAACCCACGCAGACACGGGGAGAACATGAAAACTCCACGCAGGGAGGACCCTGGAAGCAAACCCGGGTCTCCTAACTGCACGGCAGCAGCGCTACCACTGTGCCACCGTGCCACCCTTATTATTATTATTATCCATCCATCCATTTTCCAACCCGCTGAATCTGAACACAGGGTCACGGGGGTCTGCTGGAGCCAATCCCAGCCAACACAGGGCACAAGGCAGGAACCAATCCCGGGCAGGGTGCCAACCCACCGCATGATACACAAGCACACACTAGGGCCAATTTAGAATCGCCAATCCACCTAACCTGCATGTCTTTGGACTGTGGGAGGAAACCCACGCAGACACAGGGAGAACATGCAAACTCCATGCAGGGAGGACCCGGGAAGTGAACCCGGGTCTCCTAACTGCGAGGGCAGCAGCGCTACCACTCTGCCACTGTGCCACCCTTATTATTATTATTATTATTTTTCATCAAAATGATTATTTGTATCATTACACTTTCTTCACTTCTGGACGTTGCACTTTTAGTATTTTGCATGTTTCACAGTAGAAAGATGAGATTTAAATAAAAATGTAATTTTTCAATCCCAAAAAAGGAGGCAACATTCTGACTTGAAGGGGATGAATACGCATGCAGCTGATTATTTTCTGTTTTGCATTTGTAATTCATTTAGACCAAGCCTGAAGGTCATCTGTTCTTCACGTTACGCTTAGGCCTCTGTTCTGCCCCTTCCACACACGGGTCTCTGATGTGCACGTGATTTATACAAATTAGAAATAGAGTTCAAGTAGGAAACAAGACCTTACAGTATTAGCGGGACTTTAAGAAGGTTCCAAAGGGGGGGAGTTGTGAGAGTATAATTTGTAGGTAACAATAGTTTAAGTATTTTGGTTTGCTGTGCACATTGAAATAAACACCGTGTATACTCACGTTTAAGTCGGGATTTGAAACCCGAATAATTGATTCATAAAATCAGACCCCGACTTATTACACCTGTTCAAAAAATGAGACACTTAATTTTTCTGTTTTTTACATCTTCTCGCCTCCTCCAATCTCACATCAGTTTCTCAGGCACATCAGATTTGTTGCGGCAGCACAGTTACCAATTCTTTCACCACTTCAACGACTTTTAATTTCAAACCAGCTTCATATTTCTTCTGATCGAGACGCTCCATCGTAGATAAGGGAAGCTCTTATGATAAAGGCGTATGAGAGTGTGAGATACACAAAACAGTGCAAACGTCTCATTGGAATAGTTCACGTATTACCATGTGGTCATGTAGGCACAATACATAGAAATAAAAAAGGGCATGCGCTCGGTGGTTACTCTCTCAGGTGGGCGTTAGCATATCGTAATCTCTTGGACCAATAGCGTAAGTTTCTATATTTGACATTATAAAATACTGGAACTTGTACGGTAAAATCAACATGGGAGAACTTAAACGCGAGTATATATGGTGTGGCGGGTGACTGGGTCCCTTGCCTGGCCGGGACGCCCCTTCTACTTACAGTGCATCCAGAAAGTATTCCCAGCGCATCACTTTTTCCACATTTTGGTTATGTTACAGCCTTATTCCAAAATGGATTAAATTCTTTTTTTTTCCTCAGAATTCTACACACAACACCCCATAATGACAACGTGAAAAAAGTTTACTTGAGTTTTTGGAAAATTATTAAAAATAAACAAACTGAGAAATCCCATGTACATAAGTATTCACAGCCTTTGCTCAATACTTTGTCGATGCACCTTTGGGCAGCAATTCCAGCCTCACGTCTTGTTGAATATGATGCCACAAGCTTGGCACACCTATCCTTGGCCAGTTTTGGCCCATTCCTCTTTGCAGCACCTCTCAAGCTCCATCAGTTCGGATAGGAAGCGTCGGGTGCACAGCCATTTTAAGATCTCTCCAGAGATGTTCAATCGATTCAAGTCTGGGCTCTGGCTGGGCCACTCAAGGACATTCACAGAGTTGTCCTGAAGCCACTCCTTTGATATCTTGGCTGTGTGCTTAGGGTCGTTGTCCTGCTGAAAGATGAACCGTCGCCCCAGTCTGAGGTCAAGAGCGCTCTGGAGCAGGGTTTTCATCCAGGATGTCTCTGTACATTGTTGCACTCATCTTTCCCTTTATCCTGACTAGTCTCCCAGTCCCTGCCGCTGAAAAACATCCCCACAGCATGATGCGGCCACCACCATGTTTCACTGTAGGGATGGTATTGGCCTGGTGATGAGCGGTGCCTGGGTTTCCTCCAAACGTGACGCCTGGCATTCACACCAAAGAGTTCAATCTTTGTCTCATCAGACCAGAGAATTTTCTTTCTCATGGTCTGAGAGTCCTTCAGGTGCCTTTTAGCAAACTCCAGGCGGGCTGCCATGTGCCTTTTACTAAGGAGTGTCTTCCGTCTGGCCACTCTACCATACAGGCCTGATGGGTGGATTGCTGCAGAGATGGTTGTCCTTCTAGAAGGTTCTCCTCTCTCCACAGAGGACCTCTGGAGCTCTGACAGAGTGACCATTGGGGTTCTTGGTCAACTCCCTGACTGAGGCCTTACTCCCCCGATCGCTCAGTTTAGATGGCTGGCCAGCTCTAGGAAGAGTCCTGGTGATTTCGAACTTCTTCCACTTACAGATGATGGAGGCCACTGCGCTCATTGGGACCTTCAAAGCAGCAGAAATTTTTCTGTAACCTTCCCCAGATTTGTGCCTCGAGACAATCCTGTCTCGGAGTCTACAGACAATTCCTTTGACTTCACGCTTGGTTTGTGTTCTGACATGAACTGTCAACTGTGGGGACCTTATATAGACAGGTGTGTGCCTTTCAAAATCAGGTCCAGTCAACTGAATTTACCACAGGTGGACTCGAATGAAGCTGCAGAAACATCTCAAGGATGATCAGGGGAAACAGGATGCACCTGAGCTCAATTTGGAGCTTCATGGCAAAGGCTGTGAATACTTATGTACATGTGCTTTTCTCAATTTTTTTTATTTTTAATAAATTTTGCAAAAATCTCAGTAAACTTTTTTCACGTTGTCATTATGGGGGTGTTGTGTGTAGAATTCTGAGAAAAAAATGAATTTAATCCATTTTGGGAATAAGGCTGTAACATAACAAAATGTGGAAAAAGTGATGCGCTGGGAATACTTTCTGGATGCACTGTATGTTCCGGTGGAGCAGCCATGGGCTCCTCAGTACCTCCCCTGGGACGCCCTCCCTGGCTGACGATGGTACCGGCAGGGTTCCATGGGAGATGGAGTTCTCCACAGCCCTGTGGGGATCTGGGGGTGGCCGCCAGGGGGTGCTGCATGGAGTCCGGAGCCAACCTGGACAACCCAGGAACAGGTGATCAAGCACCTGAGCACTTCCGGGTGGGCTATAAAAAAAGGCCAGCGACCACCACTCAGCGGCCGAGTTGGGTGGAAGGAGGACAAAGCTGTGGAGGAGTGGCGGTGAAAGAGAGAAGGGTTGTGGTTTGTGTGACTGTGCTGAGGACGGTGTTGTGGCTGGAGGGTTCACGGGGAAGACGTGCCCTTCAGCTGAAGAAAGAAACAAAAGTCTTTTGTTGAGTTTTACCCGTGCCTCAGTGTCAAGTCTGTGTCGGGTCGGGTGCATTTCACAACGGTAAGCATTTGTTTTAGAAGAGAGCTGCTGACATAGTCCAGTAAACACACAGAATGTTCTAGAAGGCTAGCTAGATGTACTGCTCTTTCATGCACCTAGGAAGGCTTGCTAGTTGGGCGCGTATACAATTTTCATAAGAGAATAAGAGGTGAGTTCAAGAGATATTAAAGAACGACTTTTATTGGATCTGGTTGTGCTCTGTGCTAAAGCACCTTCTGTCTTTTAACCAATCAGAGTACGACAGGTAAGCATTCATTCATCACTGATATGCAAATTCAGCTCTTGTATACAGGTGCTGGTCATAAAATTAGAATATCATAACAAAGTTGATTTATTTCAGTAATTCCATTCAAAAAGTGAAACTTGTATATTAGATTCATTCATTACACACAGACTGATTATTTTAAATGTTTATTTCTTTTAATGTTGATGATTAGAACTGACAACTAATGAAAGTCCCAAATTCAGTATCTCTCGGAAAATTAGAATATCAATTAAGACCAATGCAAAAAAAGGATTTTTAGAAATGTTGGCCAACTGAAAGGTATGAACATGAAAAGTATGAGCATGTACAGCACTCAATATTTAGTTGGGGCTCCTTTGGCCTGGATTACTGCAGCAATGCGGCGTGGCATGGAGTCGATCAGTCTGTGTCACTGCTCAGGTGTGTTAGGAGAGCCCATGTTGCCCTGATAGTGGCCTTCAGCTCTTCTGAATTGTTGGGTCTGGCGTATTGCATCTTCCTCTTCACAATACCCTATGGGGTTAAGGTCAGGGCGAGTTTGCTGGCCAATCAAGAACAGGGATACCATGGTCCTTAAAACCAGGTACTGGTAGCTTTGGCACTGTGTGCAGGTGCCAGGTCTGTTGGAAAATGAAATCTGCATCTCCATAAAGTTCGTCAGCAGCAGGAAGCATGAAGTGCTCTAAAACTTCCTGGTAGACGGCTGCATTGACCTTGGACCTCAGAAAACACAATGGACCAACACCAGCAGGATGACATGGCACCCCAAACCATCACTGACTGTGGAAACTTTACACAGGACCTCACGCAACGTGGATTCTGTGCCTCTCCTCTCTTCTTGCAGACTCTGGGACCTTGATTTCCAAAGGAAATGCAAAATTTACTTTCATCAGAGAACATAACTTTGGACCACTCATCAGCAGTCCAAAGGCGAGACGCTTCTGACGCTGTCTCTTGCTCAAGAGTGGCTCGACACAAGGAATGCGACAGCTGAAAACCCATGTCTTGCATACGTCTGTGTGTGGTGGTTCTTGAAGCACTGACTCCAGCTGCAGTCCACTCTTTGTGAATCTCCCCCACATTTTTGAATGGGTTTTGTTTCACAATCCTCTCCAGGGGTGCGGTTATCCCTATTGCTTGTCCACTTTTTTCTACCACATCTTGTCCTTTCCCTTCGCCTCTCTATTAATGTGCTTGGACACAGAGCTCTGTGAACAGCCAGCCTCTTTAGCAATGACCTTTTGTGTCTTGCCCTCCTTGTGCAAGGTGTCAATGGTCGGCTTTGGACAACTGTCAAGTCAGCAGTCTTCCCCCTGATTGTGTAGCCTACAGAACTCGACTGAGAGACCATTTAAAGGCTTCTGAGTTAATTAGCTGATTAGAGTGTGGCAACCAGGTGTCTTCAATATTGAACCTTTTCACAATATTCTAATTTTCCGAGACACTGAATTTGGGATTTTCATTAGTTGTCAGTTTATAATCATCAACATTAAAAGGAAATAAACATTTGAAATACATCAGTCTGTGTGTGATGAATGAATCTAATATACAAGTTTCACTTTTTGAATGGAATTACTGAAATAGAATCAACTTTGTCATGATATTCTAATTTTATGACCAGCACCTGTAAAAACGGAACTCTGCCCTTAGTTTTTCAATCATTTTGTAAGAGACTGCTTCAGCATCTTCTGAGGGGTAAATACGAGGGACGTTGGAAAAGTTTCTGCACTTATAAATTTTTGTTGGAAACGGTGAAGGCGAGAGAGAGGGCATGTCTGAGAGTGTCATGTGACTAGTCCTGTATGGCACGCAGGCTGGCCTTGCAGTTTAGTATAAGAGTTGTCACCCTGTGGTAAAGATGGTGAAACTTTTAAAGAGGGACAGCATTCTGTGATACGCTTTTAGTGGGCAGAAAGGGCGCCGGGAGCATAAATTCATCTCCGCATGTGTGCTCAGTTTGGGGATAAAGTTCTCTCTCGTAGAGTCATCTATGAGTGGTGTAGCAAATATGCCCTTTGTCCACCTCTCAGACCCTCAGGTACCACTCCAGACACTGGATAAAAGTCCAAGACTTCTTTATTATATAACAATAACGTGCACAAAGCACCCTCCACTCCACACTACTCATAAACACAGTACAATACAATGATCACTCTCTCCTCCTCGCCCAGACACTTGCCACCCTACCTCCCAGCTCAGCTCAGCGTCTGGGCTTTCCCACAGTCCTTTTATACACCCTGACCCGTAGGTGTTCCTGTCCAACAGTCCACAGTTCCTTATTCCTTCCGGGTCAGGGTAAACAGTCCTGTTCAACCCGGGAGCACGTTGTTTCTTCCTGTCACGTGATGATGACGTACTCCCGGGTTATAGGGCACATACGAGCCTCCGAGTCCCCCTATAGCGACTCCTGGTGGCCCCCAAGGTATCCAGCAGGGGCTGTGTATAAAAACTACATAGTCCATGAGGCCCTGCTGGAACTCGAGGGACGTTCACGCTGTTGGGAGTGCTCCTCCTGGCGGCCTGGGGTGAGAGCCGGAATCGAAAGCTTGAAAATGGCCGTACTTGTGTGATGGATGCAGAGCGCCCCGGACGTTCAGATACTGCCATGTCATGATGATGATGATGATGATGATGACGTGAAAGCAGCGGTGCATCAGTGGCTAATGCGCTCAACCGAAAACAGTTTTTGCTGATGGCATTAAAATGTTGGTATGACGCTGGGAAAATTGCATCGCAATGGAAGGTGACTATGTAGAAATGTGACGTCATTTGTTTTTGAAATTCTTAATAAACAGAGTTAAAAAAAAAAAGTGCGGAAACTTTTTGAACGTCCCTTGTAAAAGACGCAGTGGATAAGCTTCCTCCTGCCTGGTTTCTTACTCAAAGAGGTTTTATCAAACTTGTCCTAGTAGAGGATACGTTTCTTTCTTTAACTAATAAGTCGATTTCTTCTACAGTATAATCAATGGAAACACCAGACAGGTGACCTCCATACTGAACTAATTCTGTGGCTTGTAAAACCAAATGGCTGCACCAGTGATGATTTAGAGGGCCAGATTAATGGGGCTGGCGACTTAGGTGATCAATTAGTTTGTGTTTCATATTTGTAATTAATGTGGACCACTTCGCAGAGGTCTGCTGCCACTTTGACATCAATGAGTTTTTTTCTATTGATCAGTGTCTAAAAAGACAAATGAAATCCACTGGGATTCAGTATTGTATGACAATAAAATTCATGGGTGAGTAATACTTTTTAAAGGCCACTTTATCGTGAGACAAAAATGCTAAAATGTTTCCTGAACTGCTAGCCAAGTAGCCAAGTGTCGCTGTCACCGAGGAAGAACAAAAGGCAATCAGCACACGTGTCGATCCCTCCAGTCACTGAGCATAAAGCATAAAAGCCACATCCCACCCTAAAGGGGGCTAAGGACATCAAACACTCAAGAAAAGAATCACTGTGAGCAGATAACTTCATGCGTATTTATTTATTTATAATCATTATTGTTTATTGCATTATTGATGCTTTGAAAACACAATTTACTGAAGCACCGGTAACGAGGCTCTGGAATTAAAATTTAAAGAGAAGAATCTCAGCCTGCCTTTACTACCCAAATTAGCTGTGGTGCCTGTCTAGTCTTCTGGAATTCTCGGGTTTGTCACATATAGAAGACAGGAATGGCGGACAGAAAGTTTTATTGAAAAAAAACTGTCCAAAGTCGGGAAAAGGAAATAAGAAAGAAAGAAAGTTGTGAATGATCCCCATGAAAGACCCTATAAAACCAAGAAAGATGTCACTATGAAAAGCTGTTGTGACAGATGGCCAGGAACCCTGCCCTGCCGGGATGCCTGGAGGAAGGAGGAACCGGGAGAGCGGCGCTTCTTTTCCTTGGGAACTCAGCCGGTCCTTGCTCCCTGGGGGACAGCACTTCCGGGACACCAGGAAGTGCTGACAGACCAGGGATGGCTTATGACCGGAATGCTTCCGGAAGTACATCGTCAGGCACATGGAGCACATCTGGGATGAGATAAAAGGGGCCGCCTCACTCCAATCAGAGAGCCGGAGTCGGGTGGAAGAAGGACAGAGCTTGCAAGACAGGAGTGGAGGCAGCCAGAAGAACCAAGGACTGCATAATATTGTAAATAGTGATTGCTAAATAAACGTGTGTGTGTTGGACACTGTGTTGTCGTGTCTGTTTGTGGCCGGGCTATTTTTTACACTGTATAAAAAGAAAGAAAAACATTTGTAATTCCTGTGAAAGACACTATATAGAGAAATGATAGAACAATATGAAAAGAAAGAAAGAAAGAAAGAAAGAAAGAAAGAAAGAAAGAAAGAAAGAAAGAAAGAAAGAAAGAAAGAAAGTTGTGAATGATCACCATGAAAGACACTATAAAAGAAAAAAAAATGTCACTATGAAAAGCTGTATATAAAGAAAGAAAAACATTTGTAATTCCTTTGAAAGGCACTATATAGAGAAATGAAAGAACAATATGAAAAGAAAGAAAGAAAGAAAGTTGTAAATGATCTCCATGAAAGACACTATAAAAGAAATATGTCACTATGAAAAGCTGTATAAAAGAAAGAAAAACATTTGTAATTCCTTTGAAAGGCACTATATAGAGAAAGGACAGAACAATATGAAAAGAAAGAAAGAAAGAAAGAAAGAAAGAAAGAAAGAAAGAAAGAAAGAAAGAAAGAAAGAAAGAAAGTTGTGAATGATCACCATGAAAGACACTATAAAAGAAAAAAAAGTCACTATGAAAAGCTGTATATAAAGAAAGAAAAACATTTGTAATTCCTTTGAAAGGCACTATATAGAGAAATGAAAGAACAATATGAAAAGAAGAAAGAAAGAAAGAAAGAAAGAAAGAAAGAAAGAAAGTTGTGAATGATCACCATGAAAGACACTATAAAAGAAAGAAAAATGTCACTATGAAAAGCTGTATATAAAGAAAGAAAAACATTTGTAATTCCTTTGAAAGGCACTATATAGAGAAAGGACAGAACAATATGAAAAGAAAGAAAGAAAAAGAAAGAAAGAAAGAAAGAAAGTTGTGAATGATCACCATGAAAGACACTATAAAAGAAAGAAAAATGTCACAATGAAAAGCTGTATATAAAGAAAGAAAAACATTTGTAATTCCTTTGAAAGGCACTATATAGAGAAATGAAAGAACAATATGAAAAGAAAGAAAGAAAGAAAGAAAGAAAGTTGTGAATGATCACCATGAAAGACACTATAAAAGAAATATATTACTATGAAAAGCTGTATAAAAGAAAGAAAAACATTTGTAATTCCTTTGAAAGGCACTATATAGAGAAATGAAAGAACAATATGAAAAGAAAGAAAGAAAGAAAGAAAGAAAGAAAGAAAGAAAGAAAGAAAGAAAGAAAGAAAGAAAGAAAGTGGTGAGTGAAGAGTAGCAGGGTGATAGATTCCATCAAGATATCAAGAACATGGACAGATGGTACCAGAGCTGTGCAGACGACTGCTAGGTGTGATTCATAGGGACACACCAAGAAAAAAATGGACAAATGACGGGACACCAAGCAAACTCACTAAGAAATGAAAAAAAAAGCAAACTGTGAAGTGGATGAAAATGCATCGTTATTTTCTTTACATGTATAAAGACGTAGACAAATCAGTTGGCACCCCTCCACGACAAAAGAAGAACCCACAATTGTCTCTGAAATCATCTGAAACTGATCAAAGTCATTGGCACCCATCATTATTTATTCAACACAAATCTGCCTTTGCTCTGGTTGGAGTGAAATTGGTTGGGGTTTGAGGCCCTGACTTAGGTGGTCTTCTGTTGGCTCACTCACCTCAGATTTCATTTCTGTTTAAGGAGAAAAATGAAGAAATTCAGGGGAACATTTAAAATGAATTCAAAAACAGGTCACTAATTAAGAACAGGGTTAGAATGAAAACCTGCAGCCACTGCGGCCCTCCAGGACTGGAGTTTGAGATCCCTGCTCTGACTCCTCCTGGGGAATTACCAAGGCATTCCCAAGGTAGCCGAAAGATGTAACTTCTCCAGCATGTTGTGGGTCTGCCCCAAGGTCTCCTCAATGTTTCTTCTAACCATCTTCTTAATTAGTGACTTGTTTTGCCTTCATTTTAATTGATGTGACTCAGACCGCTTAGTCGTTTTATTTTCCTTAATGAGCATCCATCCATTATCCAACCTGCTATATCCTAACTACAGGGTCACGGGGCTCTGCTGGAGCCAATCCCAGCCAACACGGGGCGCAAGGCAGGAAACAAACCCTGGGGCAGGGTGCCAGCCCACTGCAGGGCACACACACAGACACACACCCAATTTAGAACAATTTAGAATCACCAATGCACCTAACCTGCATGTCCTTTGGACTGTGGGAGGAAACCCACTGCAGACACGGGGAGAACATGCAAACTCCACGCAGGGAGGACCCGGGAAGCGAACTACGAGGCAGCAGTGCTACCCACTGCGCCACCGTGCCGCCCCCTTAATGAGCAGCCAAACAATAATAAGACAACAAAACAAGCCATCACATGACCAACTCACCTGAAAATAAAGAAAGGTGAAGGTCTCGGTCAGCATCTCCACGGTGGTCTTAGAAAAAACAGAAAATCAACAGTCTGCTGTGACAGAACAAGAGCAGCAACAAGTCCCGATATTCAATAGAGGCTTTAATGAACAGCAAGAATCGGCTTCTCATAAGAAACTGGTTGGAGTGAAATTGGCAGGAGTTTGACATTGCAGTTTAGCTGGTCATCTGTTTCACGTCTCATTTCTGTTTGGCTGCCCTTTAATGAAGAAACGAATCAATTCAGAGGACTGACTCCTTAAAAACAGAGCAATTAAAATGAAGGGAAAAGGAGTTAATTAGCAGTGAAAACTGATAGCCGATTAGGAAAAGGTTCAGAATGAAAACCTGCCGTTACTGCAGCCCACCAGGATGGGACTTGGACACTGTCCAAGTCCTATACTGTCCATGTCCCCCCCTTGGTAATGATTTAACGCAGTCTCGATTATCTGCCAGTCCACCTCTCTTAGTATCAGAAAGCAAACTTAACCAGCTTGTTCCTTACATTCCTATCCAAATCCATGCATCGTCCAACCTGCTGAATCCGAACACAGGGGTCACGGGGGTCTGCTGGAGCCAATCCCAGCTAGCACAGGGCACAAGCAGGAACCAATCCTGGGCAGGGTGCCAACCCACCGCAGGACACACACAAACACACACCAAGCACACACTAGGGCCAATTTAGAATCGCCAATCCACCGAACCTGCATGTCTTTGGACTGTGGGAGGAAACTGGAGCGCCCGGAGGAAACCCACGCAGACACGGGGAGAACATGCAAACTCCACGCAGGGAGGACCCGGGAAGCGAACCCAGGTCCCCAGGTCTCCCATGTGCGAGGCAGCAGCGCTACCCACTGCGCCACCGTGCCGCCCAATAAAAGCAGTTCACTTCTCAAAGGGAAGTCGAGCAGGATCGAACTCATGACCTCTTGATTCCCAGTCAGCAACTGATACTGTTGCACCACGGCAGCAGTCATCCTATCCAAATCCATCCATCCATCCATCCATTTTCCAACCCGCTGAATCCGAACACAGGGTCACGGGGGTCTGCTGGAGCCAATCCCAGCCAACACAGGGCACAAGGCAGGAACCAATCCTGGGCAGGGCGCCAACCCACCGCAGGACACACACACAAACACACCCACACACCAAGCACACACTAGGGACAATTTAGAATCGCCAATCCACCTAACCTGCATGTCTTTGGACTGTGGGAGGAAACCCACGCAGACACGGGGAGAACATGCAAACTCCACGCAGGGAGGACCCGGGAATCGAACCCAGGTCCCCAGGTGTCCCAACTGCGAGGCAGCAGCACTACCCACTGCGCCACCATGCCGCCTCCTATCCAAATCATTTCTGTATATTAAAAACAGCAGCAGGCCCAGCACTGACCCCTGCTGGCCACCACTCTTAACGTCAGTCAATTCTGATGAGGTTCCTCGCACCATCACCCTCTGCTTTGTGTTTCTTTTTGCATGATCTTTGGAGATCAGCGGAGTGGCACGTGGAGGAGAGCCGCTGCCACCACCGCCATGTACCGAAAGCAGAAAATGGTCACGCCACACAGGTGATGACCAGGCCGGACATTTCAGAGCAGAGCATTGGATCTTTGATGCACTAACAATAATAATAATAATAATTCTTTACATTTATATAGCGGTTTTCTCGCTACACAAAGCGCCCTCCACACAGGGAGGACTCGGGAAGCGAACCCACAATCTCCTTACTGCAAAGCAGCAGCACTACCACTGCGGATAACAGCTGTACTTGTCAAAAATTCTGCATCAGCAATCCTACATACTATTAAATATCTCAATGACAGTACAATACCCCTCATACGATAAATAAGAAACGTTTTTGAACTTGGAATTCCTGAATTTTTTTTTCTTTACACACAAGACGCATACTGCGCTTTGCCGATTCTGAAAGAGGAGTTCAAAAAAAGAAGTCGGAATTGCTCACTGCAACCTTTCCCCTAATTTTACAAAAGTACGCGTGAAGCGAGGATGTGACCGTGTCATCACTGTCTGAACCTCTTTCACTCATCTTCAACAGAAATTATTTTTTTTTTTTATTTTGTAATTAACACCCTGAACGCCAAAAATATGTATTCCTTAACACCCAGGATGTGTAAGTGAGGAAAATCACAGGCCAAGGACGTGTCAATGTTTTACTGAGGACTGCAGGAAAAAAAGAATTTTAAAACAGTGGAAAATAAAAAGTTAACCCTGTTGACGGATTGGACCGAGGGATGTGCCGCGTGTTGGTGTGTCGATGTGCCACCTGACTGAGGCGGGAAGAACACAGCGGCGTGTAGCAGAACAGCATTTACGGGGGAGTCGTTGACATGCCTTTCCTCGTTGTGGGAATGTCCATTTGTTCACAATTTATCATGTTGCCTCTTGTCGCAGAACGCTGACCCAGTTAAAGTTTGAATGAAAGCAAAGTTTTGCTAGCTGGGCATATTAAAAGAACAAAAAAAACCCCCCCAAAAAAACGCAAAACTGGACTCTTCTAGGGTGGCACGGTGGTGCAGTGGGTTAGCGCTGCTGCCTCGCAGTTAGGAGACCTGGGTTTCGCTTCCCGGGTCCTCCCTGCGTGGAGTTTGCAGGTTAGGTGCATTGGTGATCCTGAATTAATCCTTAGACTGTGTGTGTGATGTGTGTCCTGCGGAGGGGTTGGTGCCAGCGGACCTCCGTGACCCTGTAGTTAGGATATAGCGGGTTAGGTAATGACTAACTGGACTCTTCTGTTAATGCGACTTCCAAAATTTTAAATGAAGAACTGAATTGCTGTAGTGCCAGAAATATTGCAAAAGCTTCTTAATTCAAATTTGCAATATACAATATATGAGGATCTTCTTCTTCTTTAGGCTGATGCCATTTAGGGGGGTCGCCACATTGGATTATCCGTCTCCATCTCTCCCTGCCCCACCGTTTTGCCTTCATGTCCTCCCTAGCCACATCCATAAGCCCCCTCTTTGGCCTTCCTCTTTTCTTCTTGCCTGCCAGTTCCATCCTCATCATTCTTTTCCTGATGGACCCCTCATCTCTCTGCATGTGCTCAAACCATCTCAATCTCGTCCCTGTGACTTGGCCACCAAACTGTCGCACCTGAGTTGCCCCTCTAGTTTCCTCATTCTTAATCCTGTCTGCCCTCGTTACTCCGAGTGAAAATCGTAGCATCTTCAACTCCGCCACTGCCAGCTGTATTTATGTCAGTGCCACTGTCTCCAAACCACACAGCACAGGTGGTCTCACTATCTTATTATAGACCTTTCCTTTCACTCTTGTGGGTACTCTTCTATCACAAATCCCTCCTGTTACTCTTCTCCACCCTGTCCACCCTGCCTCTCTTCCGCAACTCTCTGTTGCTTTGGACCATTGAACTTAAGCATTTAAGTTTGTCAGACTTCACCACCTTCCCTCTCATTCACACACATGTACTCCATCTTACTCCTAATGACTCTCATTCCTCTTCTCTCCAGTGAGGTGCACCTCAGCCTGCTGTCTACTCTCACTACAGATCACAATGTCATCCACGATCATCATCGTCCACAGAGACTCCTGTCTGACCTTATCGGTGAACCTGTCCATCACCATTGCATTCAGAGCCGATCTGAAATGGAGTCCCACTCTCACCTTGAACCAGACTGTCACTCCCACCGCACACGTCACCACAGTCACACTATCCTCTATACAGTCATATGAAAACGTTTGGGACCCCCTTTCAGCCTGTATAATAACTGACTCTCCTTTCAACAATAAAGATAACAGTGGTATGTCTTTCATTAACTAGGAACATCTGAGTTCTGCGGTGTTTTCCGAACAAAGATTTTTAGTGACGCATTATTTAGTTGTATGAAATTAAATCAAATGTGAAAAACTGGCTGTGCACAAATGTGGGTCCCCTTGTCATTGTGCTGATTTGAATGCCTGTCACTGCTCAATGCTGATTACTTACAACACCACATTGGTTGGATGAGCTCATTAAGCCTTGAACTTCATAGACAGGTGTGTCCATCATGAGATATAAAGGTATTTAAGGTGGTCAATTGTGAGTTGTCCTTCCCTTTGACTCTTCTCTGAAGAGTGACAGCATGGGATCCTCAAAGCAACTCTCCAAAGATCTGAAAACAAAGATTGTTGAGTCTCTTGGTTTAGGGGAAGGCTACAAAAAGCCATCTCAGAGGTTTAAACTGTCAGTTTCAACTGTAAGGAATGGAATCAGGAAATGGAAGGCCACAGGCACAGTTGCTGTTAAACCCAGCAGGTCTGGCAGGCCAAGAAAAATACAGGAGCGGCATATGAGCAGGATTGTGAGAATGGTCACAGACAACCCACAGATCACCTCCAAAGACCTGCAAGAACATCTTGCTGCAGATGGTGTATCTGTACACCGTTCTACAATTCAGCGCAATTTGCACAAAGAACATCTGTATGGCAGGGTGATGAGAAAGAAGCCCTTTCTGCACTCACGCCAGAAACAGAGTTGCTTGTTGTATGCCAATGCTCATTTAGACAAGCCAGATTCATTTTGGAACAAAGTGCTTTGGACTGATGAGACAAAAATGGAGTTTTTTGGTCCGAATGGCTGAAGAAGAACACCGCATTCCAAGAAAAACACCTGCTACCTGCTGTCAAATTTGGTGGAGGTTCCATCATGCTGTGGGGCTGTGTGGCTAGTTCAGGGACTGGGGCCCTTGTTAAAGTCGAGGGTCTGATGAATTCAACCCAATATCAACAAATTCTTCAGGATAATGTTCAAGCATCAGTCACAAAGTTGAAGTTACACAGGGGTTGGATATTCCAACAAGACAATGACCCAAAACACAGTTGGAAATCTACAAAGGCATTCATGCAGAGGGAGAAGTAGAATGTTCTGGACTGGCTGTCACAGTCCCCTGACTTGAATATCATCGAAAATCTATGGGATGATTTGAAGCAGGCTGTCCATCAAATTGAACTGAACTGGAGAGATTTTGTATGAAGAATGGTGAACAATACCTCCATCCAGAATCAGACACTTATCAGAGGCTATAGGAGGACAGCGTGTAGAGGCTGTTAGATTAGCAAAAGGAGGCTCAACTAAGTATTGATGTCATATCTCTGTTGGGGTGCCCACATTTATGCACCTGTCTAATTTGCTTATGATGCATATTGCATATTTTCTATTAATCCAATAAACTTAATGTCACTGCTGAAATACTACTGTTTCCATAAGGCATGTCACATATTAAAAGGAAGTTGCTACTTTGAAAGCTCAGCCAATGAGAAACAAAAATCCAACGAATTAAGAGGGGTTCCCAAACTTTTTCATATGACTGTATGTCCTGCACCACCCTCACATACTTTTCTGCTACTCCCTTCTTCATCATTCAATACCATAACCCTGTCATGCGCTTTGTGGACGCTGAAAGTTGAAGAACAACAGAAGGCGGACGCCAATTAAAAGTAAAAAGCAATTTCTTTATTCTTGGTGGCAGAGGATGCAGCACCTGACAGCTCAGTTTGTTACAGGCAGCCTGCTCAAAAAAGGAAGTTAGCTCAGTTTTATACCAGTTTGTTTACTAAACAAAAAGATGAAGTATGTCAGTTCAATTTGAGGTCACGCAGAGTTTGCAAGTAGCTTAAGATGACACATTAAATCAGTATGTGCAGAAGTACACGGTAGTCAGCATGCCCAAAGTCCCAGGTTCCCCATCCGACTTAGGCTATGCAGTTCAGCTACGGCTAGTTTTACAGAGACAGCACTTTGCAAAACATGTACCTCCCTGTTCTTCTGCACTGTCAGGGTTGCAACACTTTAACGGCTTTGTGGCAGTTACAATTTAAGAATCTTTTTTCAGCTTATAAAAGGATTAATGTTATACTGTCGGTTAATGCACAGCACATAATAATTGATTATACAATATCAAAAGCTACCTTAAAAGTTAGTTTAGTACATTTGTCTTACAAGAATACACTCTTACAGCTTAGCGTCTGTATTAGGTTACATTTGTTTGATTAGCTTATTTAATGTATACAGTAAGTGACACGCTTCTTATAGTTCTATTAGTACCATACTTTTGTTATTTTGGAAAGGCTGAAGCATCTTAATTCTAAATATTCTTTCCCAGTTTTCTCTAAGTCCACAAACACGCAAAGCAATTCGCCTTCTGACCTTCTCTGTACTCCTCCATCAACACTCCTAAAGCAAACATCACATCTGTAGGACCCTTTCCTAGCATGAGACCCTAATGTTGCTCACAGATGGCCACCTCTCCTCTCAGCTGACCATCCATCGCTCTTTCCCATATCTTCATGTTGTGTCTGATTAACTTTATACCCCAGCAGTTACTGCAGCTCTGCACGTCTTCCTTACCCTTGACAATTGGTACTTATATACTTCTTCTCCATTCCTCGGGCATCTTCTCGCTTTTCAAGATTTTGTTAAACAATCGAGGGTAAATTTAAAAAATCAAAGGCAATTTGAAAACTTCACGGTAACCGTAAGGGACAGAAGCTGACGTAATATGACACGTTTGCAATGGCTTATGGGTAGTTTGAACATGCGCAGCACAGTGTTTAGAGTTCTTAGTCTAGTTGAAGGCATGTTCAAATGAACACCATGTTTGACCAATCCTAGCTGAGACCACCAAACCTCTTTTTGATTCTTTTTATTTTTTTTTTTATGCAATTCAGTGCCTATAAAAAGTTTTCACCGCCTTGGAAGTGTTCACAGTTTACCGTCATACCACATTGAATCCCAGTGGATCAATAGAGAAAGACTTTTTAACGTCAAAGTGGAAACAGATCTCGGCAAAGTGGTCTTAATGAATTAGGAACACAGAATAGTGGATCACATAAATATTCACCCCCTTCATGTCAGTATTTAGTAGGTGGCAGCCATGACAGCCTTGCCTCTGTGTGCACAGGCCTTCCTTTCTCTATCAGCTCTGCCATTTCTCTTCATTCTTCTTTGTAGAACTCCTCAAGCTCTGTCAGCTGTCATGGAGATTGTGAGTGAGTTGCCTTTGTCAAGTCCCACCACAGACTGGGGTCAGGACTCTGATTTGGTCCACATCAGGTCATTCCCGTTGTTGTTTAAAATCCCTTCCCGTGTTGCTTTGGTTTTATGCTAGAACTCGTTCTTTTGCTGGAGAACACATCTTCTCCCAAGGTGCAGCTTTCTGGTAGACTTCAACAGGTTTTCCTCCAGAATTTAACAAACCTCCCAGGGCCTGCTGCAGAGATGCTGTGTTTTTGATAATGTAACACGTTTAGTGTGATGGTCAGAATGCTTAGTTTGGGTCTCATCAATACTTTGAAACCTTCTTCCGGTGGATGTCAGAGGAGCCCTGTGTGTGTGTGTGTGTTTTTTTTTCTTGTCTGCACAGTCTTTCCAGTCCATTTCCTGTAGCTTGTCACTCTTTCAGTGCTCTAAGAGGTCTCTTGGTGGCCTTCCTCACTCGTCTCAGACGTCTTCTTGTGGCCTTCCTCATTCATCTCAGAGGTCTCTTGGTGGCTGCCCTCACTTGTCTGAGAGGTCTCCTGGTGGCCTCCATCACTCATCTCAGTGGTCTCTGGGTGGCATCTTTTACTCTTCTCAGAGTTCTCTTGGTGTCCTTCCTCACTCATCTTGGAGATCTCCCAGTGGCCCCCCTCACTCGTCACAGAGGTCTCTTGGAGGCCTTCCTTATTCTTCTAGGAGGTCTCTTGGTGATCTCCCTCACTCCACTTGTACTCAGAGGTCTCTTGGTGGCCACCCTCACTCTTCTAAGAGTTCTCCTGGTGGCCTCCATTACTCATCTCAGAGGTCTTTTCGTGGCATCTCTCACTCTTCTCACAGTTCTCTTGGTGTCTTTCCTCATTCATCTTGGAGATCTACCGGTAGCCTCCCTTACTCATCTCAGAGGTCTCCTGGTGGCTGCCCTCATTCTTCTAAGAGGTCTCTTGGTGGTCATCCTCACTCGTCTCAAAAGTCTTTTGCTGGCCTCCATCACTCAGCTCAGAGTTCTCCTGGTGGCCTTCCTCTTTCATCTCAGGGGTCTCTTGTTGGCCTTCCTCACTCTTCTCAGAGTTCTCTTGGTGACCTTCCGCACTCTTCTATGAGATCTCTTGGTGGCTTCCCTCACTCCACACATCTCAGAGGTCTCCTGGTGGCCTCCATTACTCATTTCAGAGGACTTTTGGTGGCATCTCTCACTCTTCTCAGAGTTCTCTTGGTGTCCTTCCTCACTCATCTTCTTCAATTCTTGCAGATAGCCTTCTCTACCAGGGATTTCCTTCTGTGCCGTACTCATTTCATTTCTTTATGATTGATGTTCCTGGATATTCCATGACTTGGGTCTCGTCTTGTTTCCATGTGCTTTTCGTGGAGTTGCCTCCATTGTGTATGTTAGCCCACCATACTGACCTCTTAAAATTGTTGGACTTTTCACATGGAAGTGCATTAGGACTACAATCAACTGAAAGCCCAGACCAGGGATTTCCATTTAACAAATTATGGGACTTCTAAAGCCAATGGGCTACACCAGTGATGATCCAGGGGGCTCATCAATAAGCAGTCCATTATTTTACATTTTCCATTTGCTATTAATTTAGATGAGTTTGCAGAGGTCTGTCTTCACTTTGACATTGAAGTGCCGTCCTCCCTAAGCAGAAAGCCAAAGCTCCACAGGAATGGCTTCAAAACAACGTTACTGACACTTTGACATTGAAGTCTTTCTCAAAAGAAGCCGAATGAAATCCGCTGGGATTCTGTGTTGTATTGGAATAAAATATGAACACTTCCACGGGGGTGAAGACTTTCGATAGGCACTGTGTACATACAGTACACACAAAAGACAGAAGACTTGGCCAGATTAGTGACCAGGCCCATAAGATGGAGGAAGGCTAAAAGAAAGCCTTAACACAATTATTCCTATTTTCAAAAGAAGCTGAAGGCAGCCAAGGAGGCTATAAGGAGCTAAAAGAGGATTAAATAAATCCGTCTCTGATATTTTAATATGTTGATGCAGCATTTGGTTCTTCTCCATAGCTGCAATCAGAGTAATAATAATTATACATTTTATTTATATAGTGCCTTCCCGATGCTCAAGGCACTTATATACCAAACACATATAACATATGTAGGGAAAGTAATAGTGAAGGTTATCCCTATTATTAAATACAGAACAACACAATTGTATATTTTTATAACAATAATTGTAATTTTATAATATACATATATATAATATCTGGTCCAGCGCATGACTGATCACAGGTTACGAATCTGGTGCTTAAATCCAAGTGTAGAAGCAAATTCACCAGATTGTCTACAGCACCTACTGTATATTGTCACACATGTGCGAATAGGAGAACATTAGAACATTAGAACACTCTGGACGAGAAAAGGCCATTCAGCCCAACAAAGCTTCGCCAGTCCTCTCCACTTATTTCTTCCAAAAAAACATCAAGTCGAGTTTTAAAAGTTCCTAAAGTCTTACTGTCCACCACACTACTTGGTAGCTTATTCTAAGTGTCTATCGTTCTTTGAGTAAAGGAAAACTTCCTAATGTTTGTGCGAAATTTCCCCTTCACAAGTTTCCAACTGTGCTCCCGTGTTCTTGATGAACTCATTTTAAAATAACAGTCTTGATCCACTGCACTAATTCTCTTTATAATTTTAAACACTTCAGTCAGGTCTCCTCTTAATCTTCTTTTGTTTCAACTGTAAAGGCTCAGTTCTTTTAATCTTTCCTCATAACTCATCTCCTGTAGCCCTGAATCAGCCTAGTTGCTCTTCTCTGGACCTTCTCTAGTGCTGTTATGTCCTTTTTGTAGCCTGGAGACCCAAACTGCACCCAGGACTCCAGATGAGGCCTCACCAGTGTGTTATAAAGCCTGAGCAGAACCTCCTGTGACTTGTACTCCACACATCAAGGCGCTATATAACCTGACAGGCTGTTAGCCTTCTTAATGGCTTCTGAACACTGTCGGGAAGTTGATAGCTTAGAGTCCACTATGACTCCTAAATCCTTCTCATAAGGTGGACTCTCGATTTTCAGACCTTCCATTGTGTATTTAAACCTCACATTTTTATTTCCTATGTCTAATACTTCACATTTACTGACATTAAATTTCATCTGCCACAAATCTGCCCAAGCCTGTCTGCTATCTAAGTCCTTCTGTAATGATATAATGGATTCCAAATTATCTGCTAATCCACCTTTCTTGGTATCATCTGCAAACTTAACCAGCTTGTTCTTTATATTCCTTTTCTAAATCATTAATATATATTAAAAATAGCAGCGGCCCCAGCACTGCCCCCTACTGGTCACCACTCTTAACATTGGCCAGTTCTGATGAGGTTCCTCACACCGTCACCCTCTGCTTCCCGTGTCTGAGCCAATTCTGCACCCACCTACACCCCACACCCTGAACTGCCACTTCTTTTAGTTTGATGCCCACCCTCTCATGTGGCACCTTATCAAATGCTTTCTGACAGTCCAGATTAATAATGTCATCTGCTCCACTCTGGTCATATCCTTTTTTTACCTCCTAATAGAATCCCAGCCTGTTAGTAGAACATGACCTCCCTCTTCTGAGCCCACGCTGACTGTTCCTAATAATTCCTGTCCTTGCCAGGTGTTTGCTCAATCTTCTCCTTGAGGCACAGTGGTAGCACTGCTGCTTTGCAGTAAGGAGACTGTGGAAGATTGTGGGTTCACTTCCCGGTTCCTCCCTGTGTGGATAGCGCTTTGAGTACTGAGAAAAGCGCTATATAAATATAATGAATTATTATTATTAATAATCCCTTCCATTAATTTTCCTGTGATGCATGTTAAGCTTACTGGCCTATAGTTGCTTGGATCTGCCCTGTTACCCTTTTCATATAATGGGATGATATTTGCCAGTCCTTTGGAATCTCTCCATTGCACAGTGACTTCCTAAAAATATGTGTCAAGGGTGGAAGCTGGAGGAAGGAAGCTGAATGGACCAAGTGGAAGTAATTACCCGCCAGGCCAGGGGGTGGCAGGGTGCACTAATCCTGCATGTGTTATCTCTGCAGGCCAGAGATGGGAAAACCTACCAGATGCACCATCATCAACGTCACTTCCTGCTCTGGTGCCACGAACAATGTCAGTTCTGGTTCCAGCCACAGATGACGTCACTTCCAGTTTCTCTCTCTCTCTCTTGCTCGCTCGCTCGCTCGCTGCACAGCAAATGCACAGGGAGAGACTGAGCACGTGCGGAAATCATTGGCGCATATGAACTGGAAGAGAAACTGGCTTGTTCATCACCCGAGTGTGTGGTCGTGCACAGATGCAAAAGTTTGGCAAACTTTTTGGTCGTAACCCAATTTGTACGTGGTCCAAGACGTTCGTGACCCGAGGTTCCACTGTATTTAAATTCTTCAGTACTAACAATTAGTTTAGATTATGTATTATGCATTTTAGGGCGGCACGGTTCGCATCCCGGGTCCTCCCTGCGTGGAGTTTGCATGTTCTCCCTGTGTCCTCATGGCTTTCCTCCCACAGTCCAAAAACATGCAGGTTAGGTGCATTGGCAGTTCTAAATTGTCCCTAGTGTGTGCTTGGTGTGTGTGTGTGTGCGTGTCCTGCGGTGGGCTGGCGCCCTGCCCGGGGTTTGTTTCCTGCCTTGCGCCCTGTGCTGGCTGGGATTGGCTCCAGCAGACCCCTGTGACCCTGTAGTTAGGATATAGAGGGATGGATAATGGATAATGGATGGATGGATTATGCATTTTATTGTTCATTGGCGTGAGTGATAATTAGTGGTTTTCAGCTACGATTGTTAGTATGATGAAATAAAGTTATAAAGCACAGGATAGGAATTTTTCATATTAGGATGGAAAATTTATAGTTTATCGTGAAGTTAATGGAACATTTCAATCATGTGAGGTTTTCATTATAACCTCGGTTATCATTTATTCCTTTTGTGAAGGATTGCCGGCTTTCTACTCCGGCCCTCACCCCCAGGCCGCCAGGAGGAGCTCTCCCGACAGCATGAACGTGCCCCGAATTCCAGCAGGGCATCATGGACTCTGTAGTTTATATGCACAGCCCTGCTGGATACCATGGGGGCCTCCAGGAGGCTGTCGGACTCTTATGTGCCCTATAATCCGGAGGTGAGTCATGATCACATGACAGGAAGAAACGACGTGCCTCCGGGGTGAAGAAGAGTTTTTATATGACCCGGAAGTGTTCCTAATCACGTGGACAGAGAGGGCGAAACACTTCCGAGTCAAGGACTATAAAAGGACTATGGGAAATCCCAGACGTCGAGCTGAGCTGAGGTGGAAGGGTGGCAACGCGTCTGGGAGTGTGGAGGATTGTGTATTGGTTATTATTGATTTATTATTGAGTATTGTGGAGAGGAGGGTGCTTTGTGCACGTTATTGTCCTAATAAATATTCATATTTGGACTTTTATCTGGTGTCTGACATCTAGTCTGAGGGTTCAAGGGGTCACGGAGACCACAATCTGTTACACTTTGTAAATGAGCAGCTACTAGCCTACTAGGGTACTGGCACTTGGACATGACATTGACATTTGACACGTACTCTAATAACGTGTAAGCCCTGTTACTAAATTTTATTTCTAAGCATGTCGTCAGATTTTAAGTTGTGTCTAAACAACAGCGCACAGATTAAGCTTGGCAACAGTTCAGATACGAGTTCATATCTTAGGCTCATAGCAAGTAGCGAGCCGTGTACTTCGTCACCTCCCTCATTGAAGGAAGCCCGGGCCGATTTTGAGACCCAGTCCGCTCCCGATTCCAGATGAGCAGTTTTCGGCCTTGGACGCTAACACTGCCACCCCTAGGCCTGACAGCACGGCACCCATGGCATATGCCTTGGCACTCTTTGCCCGAGATGACTAGAACTGAAAGACTTTGGAGCGTTTGGAGTCTGGAGGGTACTGAGCTTGTCTAGCAATTTAGGAAGAAAGCTTTCCCCACGCCTGTCAATTCACGTACAGCCATTGGGAGTTTCCTCAGGTTTCATTTCCTCAACAAAGAAGCAATGAGAAGGCCCTTTCTGCAGTGGAGCTCGAAGCTCTCACTTCTCTGGGGTTATAAACAACGTCACATTTGTCACTTCTCCTTGGCAAACAAAGTGACAGCGAAAATAAATAACTTTAACGGATTTCATTAATTTCATTCTGGGAGCTTTGCCGTTAGCGGCTCAATTTTCAGACAGGGAGAGAGAGAGAGAGAGAGAGAAAGGAAACACACAAAGAAGACATTCAGGTGGAGCTTTAAATAAACTTTCCGTTAAAGAAATGAAAACATTTCTCTTGGGCAGGGATGGCTTCATTTCTTGAAGATTTATTACCCTGACAATATTTGCTACTCAGGCACAATGCAGAAATTCACTTCTCACCAGCCGGCTGCCCTTTCACGTTCTCAAGATGTGCTGCACTCGACTCGCCTCCAGTTAATGTGATGGACACGCGGACGCGTCACTACTGTCCACTGGTCGAAATCGAGTGACAATCAAGTCGGGTTTACTGTCGTCGGCTCTCAGTAAAATGAAATTCGTACTCGAATGTCGCCAGAGACAATAAAATGGCATCAACACGCACAAAATACGCAGCTTGCGACACAAATGCAAGTGCGTTTAGAACGTTGTTGCATGCAAGTTGATAAATATATTGTATGTCTGTATTTGTAACTTATAACGCTAATATTAGTCATGGATAAGAACAGCAAGGGTGTGACGGTTAAGAACCACCACCACCTTTTTAGGACTGAGTCTCTTGGTAATTTTACGACAGGGTCAGGGGAAAGGCCTCAAACCAGTCTGGCCAGTTAGTCTCTGCAGGACTCTCACAAATCAACCGCCACAAGAAAGCCAGTCTACCGAGCTGGTAGAATTCTGACGGAACGCAGCAGCAAAGAATCCCCATCTACTCCATAGACGTTACTCCAGTTGTAGCTCGCTGATAAACCTGGTCATTCAGAAGTGGAGATTAACCCGATCCCCAGACGGTAGGGAGTGGATCTCAGGGTGCTCTTGTCACACCCTGTTCGTTTTGGACCACTCTTTTCAAACTCTGGTACGACTTCCCAGAAAGTTCTGGTACCTTTAATAATAAAATAATTCATTACATTTATATAGCGCTTTTCTCAGTACTCAAAGCGCTATCCACACAGGAAGGAACTGGGAAGCGAACCCACAATCTTCCACAGTCTCCTTACTGCAAAGCAGCAGCACTACCACTGCGCCTTTAGATAGTCCTTGAAGAGTTCCAGTCTGGTTTTCACTTCCCAGTCACATGTAGATAGCAAACAGAGACTCTGACGTCATGTTCTGACTTCGATCACAATGCGCCCCCCCCCAACTTTTTGAAGGTACTGGAACTCGCTCACGCGTCGCGTTAATTTCTGAGGACGAGTCAAATGAACGCTGGGAACATGTGTTCTCATACACCTTATGAGAAGGGTTTAGGAGTCATAGTGGACTCTAAGCTATCGACTTCCCGACAGTGTTCAGAAGCCATTAAGAAGGCTAACAGAATGTCAGGTTATATAGCGCCTTGATGTGTGCAGTACAAGTCACAGGAGGTTCTGCTCAAGCCTTATAACATACTGGTGAGGCCTCATCTGGAGTCCTGGGTGCAGTTTGGGTCTCCAGGCTACAAAAAGGACATAGCAGCACAAGAGAAGGTCCAGAGAAGAGCAACTAGGCTGATTCAGGGCTACAGGGGATGAGTTAGGAGGAAAGATTGAAGTAGCTGAGACCTTCAACCATTTAATGTCAGTAAATGTAAAGTATTGCACATAGGAGGTCAACATGTGAGGTTTGAATACACAATGGGAGGTCTGAAAATCAAGAGTATGCATTATGAGAAAGATTTAGGAGTCGCAGTGGACTCTACGCTATTAACTGCCAGTCAGTTTTCAAAAACCACTAAGAAGGCTAACAGAATGTCAGGTTATATAGCGCCTTGATGTGTGCAGTACAAGTCACAGGAGGTTCTGCTCAAGCTTTTTAACACACTGGTGAGGCCTCATCTGGAGTCCTGTGTGTAGTTTTGGTCTCCAGGCTACAAAAAGGACATAGCAGCCCTAGAGAAGGTCCAGAGAAGAGTGACCAGGCTGATTCAGGGCTACAGGGGATGAGTTAGGAGGAAAGATTAAAGGTGTTGAAACTTTTAACTGTTGATTATATGTAAATGTAAAGTATTACACATAAGAAGAAATAAAGTTAGATTGGAATACACAATGGGAGGTCTCAAATTTGAAAGTACACCCTGTGTGAAGGACGAAGGAGTCATTGTGAGCTCATCATAAATCAACTGCCAGACAGTGTTCAGACGCCATTAAGAAGGCTAACAGAATGTCAGGTTATATAGCGCCTTGATGGGTGGAGTACAAGTCCCAGGAGGTTCTGCTCAGGCTTTATAACACACTGGTGAGGCCTCATCTGGAGTCCTGTGTGCACTTTGGGTCTCCAGGCTACAAGAAGGACATAGCAGCACAAGAAAAGGTCCAGAGAAGAGCAACTGGGCTGATTCAGGGCTACAGGAGATGAGTTAGGAGGAAAGATGAAGAGAGCTGAGCCTTTACAGGAGATTAAGAGGAGACCTGACTGAAGTGTTTAAAATGATGAAGGGAATTAGTCCAGTGGATCGAGACGGTGACTTTAAAATGAGTTCATCAAGAACACAGGGACACAGTTGGAAACTTGTGAAGGGGAAATTTCGCACAAACATTAGGAAGTTTTTCTTTACACAAAGAATGATAGACACTTGGAATAAGAGACCAAGTAGTGTGGTAGACAGTAAGACTTTAGGGACTTTCAAAACTCGACTCGATGTTTTTTTGGAAGAAATAAGTGGATAGGACTGGCGAGCTTTGTTGGGCTGAATGGCCTGTTCTCGTCCAGAGTGTTCTAATGTTCTAATGTGGCAACCATGACGCATGATCGTACATGTTCTGAGCGTGAGGTATAAACCGGTCCTAATAAAATACAGGAAAGGAGGTTTGAAGTGGTATGGACCTGTGATGAGGTGAGACAATGAAGATGTAGGGAAAACAATAGGACAGGAATGGAAGGACAGGGGGAGAGAAAGTGAGGAAGGCCAAGGCGGAGGTGGAGATCTGAAGGAAAAGGGTCTGACTGAGGAGAAGGAGGAGGAGGAAGTGTGGGACCAAGCTGTATGGAGAAGGTTGATCAGGCATGTTGATCCCACATAGAAGAGGGAGGAAG
Organism: Erpetoichthys calabaricus; assembly: GCF_900747795.2. Taxonomy (NCBI): domain Eukaryota; kingdom Metazoa; phylum Chordata; class Cladistia; order Polypteriformes; family Polypteridae; genus Erpetoichthys; species Erpetoichthys calabaricus. Next base: position 155,890,869 of record NC_041405.2, read on the forward strand.
ATGAAGAGGAAGAAGAATAAGAATATGTGTATGTGAATCAGTCATCAGTTGTTGACATAGAAGGTGAACCTGATGCATGATACAGCACAGTATGACCAAACCACCATGAAACACCCACGGTGCAAAAAAGGCAAAAACAAAGTGCAAAGACAAGCGAGACGTTAGCCCCCTAAGAACTGTTCACCATGCGACAGCTGTCAGTGTCCATGTTGGTGGAGACATGATAGTCGGTAAGCCTTGGGCTGGGTTGGGTGAAGGATAACACAGGGATAAATGTTGGGGTTCCAATCCCACCACTGGGTGGTGGCCCTCTGTTTTTGGGGCCATGGAACCTGAAATGTTATGTTGTCTTCTTCAACGGGGTCGTTCCATGACACATCACCAAACATCCATCCATCCATCCAGTATCCAACCCACTATATCCTAACTACAGGGTCACGGAGTTCTGCTGGAGCCAATCCCAGCTAACACAGGGTGCAAGGCAGGAAACAAACCCTGGGCAGGGCGCCAGCCCACCGCAGGGCGTGCACACACACACACACACACACACACACACACCAAGCACACGCTAGGGACAATTTAGAATCGCCAATGCATGTCTTTGGACTGTGGGAGGAAACCAGTGCAGACAGGGGGAGAACATGCAAACTCCATGCAGGGAGGACCTGGGAAGTGAACCCAGGTCTCCTAACTGAGAGGCAGCAGCGCTACCCACTGCGCCACCATGCCGCCCCATCACCAAACATTTTTTTAAAAACTTAAGCACTCCATCTCAGATTTTGATTCAAATTACACTATATTATTAATATCATTTTTTAATTTTCTGGACTATAGTTGCTCCTGGGGCCCCTCTGGGATTATGGGCCATGAAGCTTAAGCTTCATTAGTTTCCTAGTAGATCTGCCCCGGCCTTTAAATAACGGAATGTTTTAAACAAAATTAGCAGGCGCTCGATGACAGAAGCACAAAGTCGTAGGCTTCAGTGCCTCTTCCATGAATTCAGATAAGCTGAACGGTCTTTTATTTTACGGTCGTTCTACGCCCAGCCCAGGTCCAAAATGAGACGTCACCTTCCAGGAGTGTCTGCTTTTACAGGCCCCTCTGGCTGGAAGGGGCGGAGTCAGTTGCACTCATTGGGCAGCTTCTGTGTTTCTCCAAGCAGTGGATGGATAAAGAGATGATGATGTTAGTAACAGCGCCACCTTGTGTCCCGGAGTGGTATGGCTGGCTTTTGGGTGAGTCCGGAATGTGACCCTCTGACAGGCATGAGTGACACCTACAATAATAAAAGGGCTGTAGAGATGGTGCAAGTCAAGCAGTGACATTCTACCTTCTCATGTGACCAAACAATGTGACACGAAGGACGTGTTCCTAATCTGCATCAATACAGCTGCAGTGGACACTGGACACCTACCTTTCCTGCTGTGTTTATGTGGATGTTTTGGTATTTACATATTTTTGTTGCACGTCATAATATTTTTCTTGTTGGAGAAAATTCAGAGTATTTGGCTTATTTTTCTGTAGTAAACATAACGCTAACCGTTAAACTAACCAAACCTGAATACAGTGATCCCCCGGTCTATCACGGTTCAGCTGTTGCGCCCCAATTCAAATTCAATAAGTACATCCTACCTGTAGTGTACTTTGCAGCCAATTCATAACAAAGCATACGGTTTTCAGCACTCACAACGGTAGACAAAGAGTTTCGCGTTACAGTACCCAGATGATTTCTTACAAGGCCTGTTATTGGCTGAAAGAGGAGACTCAACCAATCAGAGCGGGATTTTCGTTCTCTTGGGCTCTGATTGGCTGCTGCCAACGTGGTGTAATCTCGCAAGAACAGCGAGCGGGGGGTCCCTGACGCATCTCAGTTCTCTTCAAGTTA